>NW_028261381.1:134179722-134479722 GCF_051295495.1 Thamnophis sirtalis | reverse complement strand
CTTTGAAATAGGTGTAATGGGTGCATTATTTAAAAGAAACCAAACTAAGCTATTGAAAAACTGCCTCCAAGCCAGATGACCACAACTACATAGGTCACAACTGTAGTCTCAAACCTATGATCACGAAAAATTTCTCACCCCTACTTTAGAGAATTTGATGAAATACAATCTGTCTGCTTGACTCCCAGCTCAAAAAAGAAAAAGAAAAAAAAAGAAAGGCTCCATTCGCTCCTTATGTTACAGTATATTATTTTATAGTTGGTAGCAAGATCTCTTAACAATGCAAAACTCTGATGTGGATTCTGAATCATCAATGAAGTATGACAAATATAATTATATTTAAAAGTCACAGTTCCAATTAAGGCAATAATAATAACTATACTATACTATAATGGTATATAATGGAGTGAATAATTTTCCTTTTGAACCAAAATTGACTATTGTATCTCTCACCTTTTATGCAGATTAATCTTCTTGTTCCAAAATTTCAGGAAACCATGCTGCAAAGTACAATTTGAGAAATGTGGTTCTGTTTCTTTGCCTGTTTGAGGCTTCTGATTCAGTTTGATTCTCACAGAGAACAGGAAACTGTTGTGGGCAGAAAAAAAAAAGGGAAGCCATCTAGGGAGGAGAAGTTAAGCTCCCCCATCTCCACCCCCATCGTCTTCAACAAAATTTCCATTTTTGCTCAGGAGATTTGACATTTGTGATTTTGCTGTATAGAGTTATCCTCATCCAATTTTTTTACTCACATATTAAAAATAAAGCAACAATACACCCTGTAGCACAATATAGAGTTTTATCAAAATTAATTCACAATTAAAAAGTCTTTATCTAACCTAGAAGATGTTCTTTTGCAATAATAAAACATGAAAACCTTTTTAAAAAATAAAGTTTTATTAATTTTCTATTACATTAAATTAATAAACATCGTATTGTCTGGGTTATTTTGCTTGCTTAATAATACAAATTATATTCCTAACCTTTACCCCTTTTTTCCAGCCATTGATAAAATAAATTCCATGTTTGTTAGTATTCTGTATCTTTTCTCTGTTTAATCTTCAATGTAAGTCCGTCCATTTCTGCACAGTCCAATATCTTCTTAATTATTTCTTCATCTAGTGGCACTTCTTCATTTTTCCAATGCTGTGAAAATAAAACCCTCGCTGCTGTTAATACGTGCAATATTAAATGTAGACTTTGTTTATCATTTTTTTTCTGGTACTACACCTAATAGAAAAAGTTCAGGTTTAAGATCTACATGTTTTCCTTACATCTTTTCTAACCTCACGCGTATTTTTGTCCAGATTTCTTTTGCTTTAGCACAAGTCCACCATAAATGATAATATGTGCCAGATTTTGGTTATATTTCCAGCATTTACTAGACATGGTTTTAAACATTTTGGCTAATCTAGCAGGTGGCAAATGCCACCTATAAAACATTTTCTTTCCCATATATTTTGCCATTTCTCAAATTCTATATTATATCCAAAGTTTTTTGCTCACTGTGTCATTATTTCATTTACTTGTTTATTTTCCATTTTCAAATCTAATAGAAAATTATAGCTTCTTGATCAAATTTTTCATTGGAATTCAACAATATCTAATCAAAGATAGTCTGTTCTTTATAAAGTCATACATTTTCGCATCTTTATCATATCTAGATTGTATTTACAGTTGGGGCCACCATGATAATTAAATACCCTGGTCTTCAAGCTAATTTTCCTTCAGTATTCAAAATATATTTATATGTCAAAATTTTCTTAATTTCACCAGATCTGGATAGATAAACGCTTCCATCATTGACAGCTATCCTAGGATTCTCAAGTAGATTTTAGCTTTAATCACCCTCCTCCCGGACGATAATGAATTTCTTACATAGTGACTTTCGAAATATCTGTGGCTTTTATTCTCCTTATACCATAAAAATGCCTGCCATCCAAGCTGTAGGTCATGTCCTTCTAAATATAGTAATCTTTTGCATCTAAGGGTTATCCATTCTTTCAGCTGTGTTAGAACACATGCTTGATAATATAAAAACCAATCTGGTAATCCAAATCTCCCATTTTCTTTGGATTCTTGTAACATTTTCAGTTTAATTCTAGCTTTTTTTCTTTGCCAAATAAATTTCACAATCAGTTTATTCAGATCATCAAAGAATTTCTTAATTTTTATAGGTACTGTTTGGAACAGGTAGAGCAGTTTTGGTAAAATATTCATTTTCACAGTAGCAATTCTTCCTAACATTGATGGATGTAAGTTTTTTCATTTTTCCAGATCCAGTTTTATTTGGTTAAATAATTTTGTATAATTATCTTCTTTCATTATTGCACATATTGCTGTTAAGTATATTCCCAAATATTTAACTTCCTTGACTATTTAAAAGTTCACTTTTTCTGACAGTTGTTCTTTTTGTTTCTCTGCAAGGTTTTACAATAGCTTTAGTTTTTTCTCTAATTATCTTCAAACCTGCTATTTCTCCAAACTCCTCAATCCTTTGTTTGTTTACCAAGGTAAAGAAAGTTTGTTAAATGCTCCAATGCATAGTAGATTACAATAATACTCCAGGATTTTTAAAAACATGGCTGCTGGCAGGCCCCAACAGTATTGTCGCTATTCAAACTTGGTTTAATATCAAGTTCATCCTGATATCTTTTAATATATGTATTTCTCAAATAGGCTATTATCTGGCACAGTGACTTCTTTAACTGCAGTCCAACACAGACAGATGTGCTTGCTCAATAATGCTCATTGTTAAAGGTCCTACCATTTGTAGTTAAGTCTGAGACCATTTAAAGGAATTAGAATACTATTATTTTACCACAGTGTATGACTAATATGGAAACAGCTTAGTTCTGCTTCAAAGACATTAGCACAATGCCACCGAATTCACAGAAACCAAAAAGAAGATGCTCCACTTCTTTTAAACAATGCAAAGCATCAAAGTTTATATCTGGGGAAAAAAGTTTGTAAAAATCATAGTCTGCTTAAAGCTATTATCAGGTCAAGTCCACAATGAAATATGCTGTTGCCTGGAACATTCCTATTTATTATACTCCATTCCACCCCTCATTCTCTCAAATCATTCATCATTTTGTAGGCTTTTCCTAACAATTATATTAAAAAAAATGTCCTTCCAGCTTTTTATGTCCTCAGCTCTACAAAACCACTGGAAAAGATATTAGTATTGATTATTTTATTTACAGAGGTTATGGGCTTCTCCAATTACCCAGATGCTGGGTGGCACAATATTGCCCATGTCGATAATTTGGATAAAAAAAATACATAACATGCAAAAATTTAAGCCAAGTACAGTATAAACAATTATTTGCACCAAAATTAAAAAGAAAACAACAACATTGTGGCACTGTGGTTAGAATGCATTGTGGTAGGCTAATTTTGCCGAATGCCAGCAGTTTGATTCTCACAGGCTCAGCCTTCCATCCACTGATGTGCGGTGAGGATTATGGTTGGTGAGGCAAGAGCATGGCAGCGGCGAGAAGCACGTCCCCGCCGCTGTGTCTGACAGGCGTCTTGCGTTTATGGAGGACATATACGCGAGACGCCTGTCGGACACAGCGGCGGGGATGGAGGAGGCGGGGTGGTGGTGAGGCGGCAGCCTGTGAAGAAAGGGGAGAGGAGGAGGAGGAAAGGGAGAGGGGAGCAGGATGGGGCTCCCAGTGGCGGGGAGAGGAGAAAGGGAAGGGGAGCACAGCAGGCAAAAGAAAGACAGCGCCAGCCTGCCAGCAGAGGCAGGTAAAAGACCCGCTTCTACTGGTGGGCTGCCTCCTCTTCTCAAACAAGGCTGCCCTCCCTGCCTCTGCCCCTTTCCTCTCTTCTCAAACAAATTCTCTCTCAAATTTAGAGAGAGTTTGTTTGAGTGAAGTGAAGAAAGAAACACATGCACACATGGACACACACACACACACAAATTACTCACAATAAAAAATTACTTACAAATTAAATTACAATATTTTGAATTCCTCCCCCCTCCCTCCGTCCGACCCACATACCTTTTCCAGCTGTGTCACAGAGGATTTCAACTCTCCTCTTGTCCGCCATGATGAAAATGTAAAAAATGTAAAAAGAAAAAGGCAACGTAGGTAACAGCTGCTGCTGCCAGAGTAGGAAGAGAGAGAACCATGTGCCTCCTTTGCATAAGGAATTTTTCGCCTTTAAAACCCTTGCTCAGAGTTACACAAGGGTTAAAAGGCAAAAAATTCCTTATGCAAAGGAGGCATGTGGTTCTCTCGCCTCCCCCTGCAGTTAAGCACCAAGCAGAGTCATCCACTGTGGCTCTGGCAGCAACTACCTCTGCCTTTTTCCTTTTCTTTTCTTTTTCTTTTCATCATGACAGAGGTGAGGCCCTGCCTCCCCTGTCTCCTCTGACTGCACGTCCCTGCTTCCATCCTTCTGAGGTCTGCAAAATGAGGATCCAGATTGTTGGAGGCAATATGCTGACTCTGTAAACCAATTAGAAAAACCAATTAGCTGTAAAAGCAGTATGAAGCGGTATATAAATCTGCTATTGCTATTTTAAAACTTGCTCATGTAGAGGATAGTCATAACAATCCTGTCAGATGTATATATTTATTTATAAAATTTATATGGCTGCCAATCTCAAATACATAATTCTGGGTGGCAAATAATTCTTAAAAATGGAGTAAAAACAATATAACAAAATAGCCAAATCATCACCAAATTCTTGAAGATCAGGAGAAAGGAAGCCATCCAAATATGCGGTCCAATGTTCTTATGTATCAGATTAGAACAACAAAAAAAGATTTTAACTTGGAATTTTGTGTAAATGTGTTAATGTGTGGAGTTAAAAAGTAGGAATTAGTTTCTACAAGGAATAGAAAGGAATTTGGGAAGAGTTGGGAAATTTGGGTGCTGCATCTTCAAATTTATGCTGAAGATTTATGTGCCATCAAATTGCTTTTGACTGCTGGAAACCACATACAGTAGATAAATTTTCTCCATGACGACATGAAACCCAGATTAAGATCTGTCTTCAAAGGTCAAATTTTCGACAAAGAACTAATTTATGTAGCTTTCAGCAGAATGCAGATTGCTTCACTTCTTATTTAGATTGCCCAAGACTTGATGATTCATAGTTGTAATTGTGTGAACTGACTTTGTGGCCTAAAAGTTAGGAAAGGGAACAATCATATCCTTTGTTCTTGAAGACTGAGCATTAGGGACGTGCAGTCACTAGAGGCAGG
Source organism: Thamnophis sirtalis (assembly GCF_051295495.1). Lineage (NCBI taxonomy): Eukaryota > Metazoa > Chordata > Lepidosauria > Squamata > Natricidae > Thamnophis > Thamnophis sirtalis. Next base: position 134,474,497 of record NW_028261381.1, on the reverse strand, counting down.
GGAGGCGGGGCCTCACCAGTCTCATAAGGAAAAGGAAAGAATTTTAAAGAATTTTTTAAAAATAATTAAAAAGGCCAAGGTAGTTGCTGCCAGCCAAACTCCAAGTGACAGTGACTTTGAGTCTGCTTAGTGTTAACTGTAGGGGGAGGCAAGAGAACTATGGGCCTCCTTTGCATAAGGAATTTTTCGCCTTCTAAGAGTTAAGCAAGCGTTAAAAAGCAAAAAATTTCGTATGCAAAGGAGGCACGTGATTCTCCCGCCTCCTGATTTGGGAGCAGCGAATCATGCCTTGCAGTTGAGCATGCTTACGTTGGGCAGGAGGAGTCAGTTCTTCGAGCAACTTCAGGCTTGAGGGACCGCCTTCCCTCCCGCTGCTCGGTTTATTTTTTTGCAAAGGAGCCGGCACTCCTGGAGGCTTCAGAGCAACAGCCATGACTGCTGTGGGCTTTGATTCAGCTGGCTGAGTTTGGGATTCTACCACCCCGGACGGGGTGGAGGAGGAAAGAGACTCTCGGGGCTGAAAACGCAGCATCCTCCCTACCGCCCGAGGTAAGCTGAGCGCTGGCCGGAGGGAATGGTGTGCTGCCTTTTTGGCCCTCAGGTACGTGTCAAGTCGCGGGTGGCCCTCTGTAGGCGCTCAGATGGCATGGCTGCCTGTAGTAGAAACTTTCGGGGGGTTGAAGTCGAGGACTCCGTAAAAGGGCGAGTCTTTCAAAGCCCGTAAGGCGCGGCGGGCGACGTCCTTGTTTGGGTCCAAGAGTTAACCTCCAAGAGTTGCCTGTGGCTGAATTTTCCCCCCTTCTCTCTCTTTCGCTCTCTCGCTCTCTCCTTTCAACCGTCCGCCTTGGACAAATCGCTGGCACCAAAATGTCTGCTTTATAGACCGGTGCTTGGAGGTAGACCTCGATCTCAACCAGGTGAACCGCGAAGGACAGGGAGGGAGGGAGGGAGGGGCTACCTGCCTGCCTGCTTGCCTGCCTGCATGGAGTGTGAAAGCGAGAAACTGGTATGACTGAGGGCAGCCAGAGGTGCACGCCTGGGTTTTTTCGGTGTGCTCGGTGTGTGTGTGTGTGAGGGAGTGAGTGTGTAAGTGAGTGAGTGCGGGGGGAGGAGAGCCCAGAGTGGCAGTCACCCACCTACTCTCCTCCCTGCCCCTGCCCTGCGCAGCTGGAGGGCCATGCTAGGGAAAATGCCATACTTCCCAAACTTCTTGCCCCTCTCGCTCGGCCAACGGATGCCAAGAGCTGCCGCCGCGACTGCCGCCGAGCGAGCGCTTCCTCATCCAGGGGACCACAGGAGCCGTCGCAGCCGCTCCCCGGGGAGGACCTGAGCACTCACCCTCTTCTCCCTCATGGAGCGTGTGCACGCCGGCCGGCGAGATGAGCGGGCCTCCACTTCAGGGCCCTGGCGGCAGGACTTTAAAGTCCCAACCCAGTCCCGCTCTATGGCGGACGCCGCCGGGCCCTGCCGCCACTTTAAAGCCCCGGCGGCAGGGCTTTAAAGTCCTGGCGCTGCGTCCACCATAGAGTGGGTCCCGGTCCCGCTCTATGGTGGACGCAGCGCTGGGGCTTCAGCGGGGCTTTCGCGCTTGCCTCACAGGCCATGAAGCTCACTGCACGTCTCTGCTGAGCATAACTATATACTAACATCTCATATTCTGCATTCAGGTCACAATAATCATTTTGACAGTGACTTTGAATTTAACTGGCTTAAACTGGTTTAAAAATCTGGTCCGTTCCCCCCCGCCCCCCGTACTGTCTTTCCTAATGAAGAATTCTGGAGGCTCAACATCTTGCACATCCTTTTTTATGAATCCTGATAAGCATATCACTCACCTCTAAATATTGAATATTTTTCTCGTATGGACCAATAGGGCTGCAAATGAGTCTTCTGAAAAAATACTGCTGGGAAGTGGTACAACAGCATTGGCAATTGTCTCATTTTGCCAAGCCAAGGTGCATATCTATTAATTACCATAAACAATATACAGAGGAAGCATTTATCTATGAACTACTAAAACTTTTCTTCCTATAGCCTTTAATTGATGAAACGGTGCATCACATGGCAACAATTTTTGAACCAAGTACCTTGAATAGGCTAACTTGCAAAGTGCATCCAAAATCTGGAATCCATGACTCCAAATTGGCAAATTTTATAAAATGACATAAAAAATAATCATAAAACACTTTATGACATAATAAAAAATGTCATAACACATTTTCTGTGCTGGTGTTTGACTGTACTATACAATTCAACATGGGCTATTTTCAAGGCATGGCAGAATATTAGAAGTTCTGTGATTGTTGAAGGCATTCTGGTAAGAAAATATTTCAGAAACAATGACCCAATGGGGTCACGGGTTGTCTACTATAAAATAAAATCATGTGTTGCTAGCAGTGTAGATATAAAAACTGAAAACTCAGTCTTAGAAAAGGAATTCAATACATTGCACTATTGAAGGTCAGACATAATTTTTTTTTATCAAAATCAGAAAGTTTCACAACTACTTCTAAAGGAGAGTAGAAACCTGTAAAAATAAAATTAACTTATATTTTTATGACATTAAGGCAATTTGCCTCATTCAAACTAAAGCAGATCCTACTTTGTGATATTCTAAATTTCTTTGCAATATAACTTTTACCAGCACAGCACCACCTGCAGCTCATCACTTGATGTTGCTTCAATGAACCAAATCCAACAAAAAATAATTATCTATGTAGTTTGCTTTGGGTTCACTGAATATGTCTCTTTCTCATTTGACATACAAGTGCTGAGTCATGGTAGTAGATTTCTCTCACTCATATAGAGAGAAAAAATAAATGGCCTTCATCTGATACATGTCATAGTTGACATATATGATTAAACTTACTTGAACCCTCCCCCCTCCCAGTAATACATGCAATACATTTGGAATAACTGTGTCACAGGATTTAGGGCAAACAATGTGAAGCTTTACTTTGGAAACAAATGCCATTTATTTTAGTTATGATAATAATCGAGTCTAGACTTTATTGAGCTAGTTCTATAGATTTTGGCTAAGGAGTAGGTCTTACTTTTGCTCAATGGAACGTTCTTCGAAGAAAGCTTGCTCAAGACTGTTGCCCAATTAAAGTGATGCTAGGTAGTGTTAAAAACCTAGACCTAGGCATTTGGAATAATTAAAATGAGGAAACAAAAGTGACATTTTGCCATATAAGTCTGTCTGGTTCATCTTTTATAACCTGCAGGTTATAAAGCATAAATAATTAATCTTTCTAGATGAGAAGCAATTATCTTTCAGTCTTTGACACAAGATCAGTGTGACTTCAAGCCAAAGAAAGATCAAACATATTGACTATTTTGCTTTGGATAGCCATACTGTTATGTACCTTTTCTTTAACTATTTTTTTTAAATTTTAAATAATTAAAATTAATTACTTCACATTTATTTATCATTAAGTGGCAGTTTACAATAATAGATGGAGAGTTTAAAACAGAAATATTAAAACCAAAATTAAAATAATAAATTAAACATCAGTTTAAAAATGTTTTTTTTAAAAATCAGAAAATCTAAAAAGATGAATCCCCACAAATCACTAGAGCGACCTCAAATAGTAGAAACAGCTTGAAACCAACACAACAGCCTGCAGCAGCTTTAGGATATCCTCCTCAAAATATGTCAGTGACCAGTGGTGAGTGATAGGCTCATATAGAAGCAACCAGTTGATCCAATAATTTGGGCCCATATTTGCCACCTTTTTATATTTAATGCTGGAAATAAATTGGCAGCAAGTATAATGACTTCCAGGGACACGTTGGCTCAGTGGCCAAGACGTTGAACTTGTTGATCAAGTCGGCAGTTCAGCTGTTCGAATCCCTAGCTCCGCGTAATGGAATGAGCTCCTGTTACTTGTCCCAGCTTCTGCCAACCTAGCAGTTCGAAAGTATGTAAAAATGCAAGTAGAAAAATAGGAACCACCTTTGGTGGGCTGGTAACAGCGTTCCATGCACCTTTGGTGTTTAGTCATGCCAGCCACATGACCAGGGAGTTGTCTTTGGACAGTGCTGGCTCTTCAGCTTTGAATGAGCACTGCCCACTAGAGTTGGGAACAACAAGCACATAAGTGCGGGGGGAACCTTTGCCTTTACCTATAATGTCTTCAGTAAAGAGGTTCTTTGGAGATATGAAAGAACAATCGTAGCAGTGAAGTGGAATCAGTTTTTGCAAGTAATTTTACTTCATTCCAGTGCTAGTTACCTTGTAACCTTTTTAAGGCAACAAATGCATTTTTAAAAGAAGTCTCTATCATTGACCTGTTCTTATGGATGATCTATTTTCTCATTTGTGATAATTATTTGGTCTGTCTTTCACCTTTTGAGATCCCACTGCAGTAATATGCTGACATAATTAGAAAAATAAACACAGTGCAGGTGTGCTGGTACACCAGAAGAGGGGCAGGCCCTCATGGTGTGCGGGAACACTTTGGAAAATTTTGAGATATTTATTCATTATTGTTTAAATAATCCATTTTCTTTCAATAAATTTCCACTATTATTACTAAGCAATTAAACAAATATTGTTGACACATGGAAACAAAGGAATAGAAAAGAGGATGCTGCCAGTAACTTACTATCTTGTTTACAAATGGGATGAAAAAATGTAATGTTTAGGTATATCCCAGGGCAACTGAAGGCATGAAACACGGTACTCTGTTCTTGGCTGGCTTGAGAAGGAAATAAGAGAAGACCATTGGCTGACAGTTTTCTGTACTTAGCTATTAGCCACAAAGGGTATCTATTGAATTGCCGATGATTCTCTACATAGTTTGGGCTTCAAACTCATGTTATCTCCAAATAACCAAAAGATTCTCAGATGCATTTTAAATTTGACTAAGAATGGTTCAGAGGTGGAAAGATTGATCAGCACCCATCAGCACCCTGAACCAGATGGTTTCTCTATAGGTCTTACAAGGGATGGGAAGTCTTCTGATTTCACACAATCAAAAATATAAACATGATATACTGTACATATACTTGCATCCTAACCTACACATACTTCTATTACTATAGGTAGCCTCATTTAACAGTGACAATTGGGACTGGCAATCCCATTGCTATTAAGCAAGATATCAGGGAAGCTTCTTGGTTGAAAAGTTAAACATCTTAAAAACAAAGCAGAGCAGAGCAGAGCAGAACAGAACAGAGCAGAACAGAACAGAGCAAAATGTCCAGATGCCTCCTGAAAAAAAATCTTTGGGACAACCATGACCTGGATGACTGAGCTTCTCCATAGACATTTAGCCATGCACTTTGAGATGAACACCCTTCAAATGGTGCAGGAGTATGAATGGATTTCCAGAAAAATTGCAGACTGCAGGAACCATTTGCGCTTCAGTTTGAGATGCAGACAACACAGACTCATCTCCAATAGCCTGTGCCTGTTTTCAATAGTGAAGGGACATGCGACAAATCCTTCTATTTCCCACCATCCAGACAGAGCTGAAGAAACTTCTTGGATGAGAAGCGAAACATCTTCAAAGAAAAACAAGAAAGCCCAGTTGCCTCCTGAAAAATGGCCTATGGTCATGGTTGTTCTATGGGACAACCATGACCTGGATGACTGAGATTCTTCATAGACTGTGAATACAAGATGCTGTGATAGTTGTAAACACCTGTTGGTTGTAAAGCACATAAAATTCCATCCTGTGACTATAGGGATGCTATAACTATTGTAAGTGTGAGGACCAGTCATAAGTTACTTTTTCATTTTGAATGGTCGCTAAAAAGGGCAGTTATTAAGTGAGAATTACTTGTATTACTATTAATACTAAATTATTATTATACAATTGTATCACAGCGGCCAGTTGTTGTTGTTGTTATTATTATTATTATTGTTGTTGTTGTTGTACAATTGTATCACAGCGGCCAGTTGTTTCGCCGGATTTGGCATTGGTTACTAGTCGGGCCCCAGCCAGGGGCCTAGGACGTCGTAACGTATTTTCGTAATATACGTGCAGATCCAAGCAGTGCAGCTTTTTGCATTTGACTGATGGTGATTTTGTCAATTTTTAACTGTTTTAAATGTAATTCCAGTGCTTTTGGAATAGCACCCAGTGTGCCAATTACCACTGGAATTACCACTGCTGGTTTGTGCCATAGTCGTTGAATTTCGATTTTTAAGTCCTGGTATCTTGCGATTTTTTCATGTTCCTTCTCGGCGACCCTGCTATCACCTGGTATTGCGATGTCTATGATTGTGACCTTATTTTTCTCAACCAGTGTGATGTCTGGTGTATTATGCGCCAGTATTTTGTCGGTTTGTATACGGAAATCCCATAAGATCTTGACCATCTGATTTTCGGTGACTTTTTCAGGCTGATGTTCCCACCAGTTTGTTGCTGTTTTAATATTATAATTTTTGCACAAATTCCAATGGATCATTTGTGCTACTGAATTGTGCCGCAATTTATAATCAGTCTGCGCGATTTTTTTACAGCAGCTGAGTATGTGATCAACAGTTTCGTCAGCTTCTTTGCAAAGTCTGCATTTGGCATCATCAGAGGATTTTTCGATTTTGGCCTTAATGGCATTTGTGCGGATAGCTTGTTCTTGCGCAGCCAGGATTAGTGACTCTGTTTCTTTCTTTAATGTACCTGTTTTTAACCATAACCAAGTTTGTTCCCTGTCCACTTTATCTTTTATTTTTTCCAGAAATTGACCATGCAGTGCTTTGTTCTGCCAACTCTCCATTCTTGATTTTATCACATCTTTTCTGTATTCTTGTTTTGTCTGTTGGGCCTTCAGTAGATTTTTGTTATTTACTTCGATTAATAGATGTTCTTGACTTTCTTTTAAATAATCAGCCAGTGCATGTTTTTCTTCTTCAACTGTTTGCTTCACTTGTAATAATCCTCTGCCACCTGATTTTCGGGGCAGATACAGTCTATCAGTATCACCACGTGGATGTAAACTGTAGTGCATTGTCATTAGTTTCCTGGTTTTTCGGTCCAAAAGGTCCAAATCAGCTTGTGTCCAGTTAACTATGCCAGCTGTGTATCTTATAACTGGTATTGCCCAGGTATTTATGGCCTTGATTGTATTTCCACCATTCAATTTAGATTTCAAAATTTTCCTAACTCTGTTGGTGTACTCTCGCCTGACAATAGTTTTTACTTCTCCATGCTTGATGTTATCCAACTGCAGAATGCCTAAGTATTTGTAGGCTTCATTTTCTTTGCATTTAATTAGTTGGCCATTGGGCATTTCAATTCCCTCAGATGCAGTGATTTTGCCCCTTTTTATGGATACAGTGGCGCATTTTTCCATGCCAAACTGCATTGAAATATCGGTGCTGAATACTCGGACTGTATTTGTCAATGATTGGATTTCTATTTCTGACTTTCCATAGAGTTTCAAATCATCCATATATAGTAAATGCGAAATTTTTTCAGCTTTTTTGGCTGTTTGGTAGCCTAATTTCATTTTTTTTAAGATTACTGATAGTGGGATCATTGCGATGATGAAGAGAAGAGGTGAAAGTGAATCACCCTGGAAAATTCCTCGCTTGATATTAACCATTCCGTAGCTCTCATTCCCTACTGCCAACTCAGTTCTCCATTGTTTCATTGCCTTTTCAGTAAAGGATGTAATATTTTTGCTAATGCCAGTTGTTTCTAAGCATTTTATGATCCAACTATGTGGCAGTGAGTCAAATGCCTTTTTGTAATCAATCCAGACCATATTCAAGTTCGTTTTTCTGTTCTTACAATTTTCTAATATCATTTTATCAATTAGAAGCTGATCTTTTGTGCCCCTGCTCCTTCTTTTGTTGCCTTTTTGCTCTACTGGCAAGATGTTGTTTGTTTCCAAATAATCCATCATGTTATCTGCAATAATGCCTGTGAGTAATTTGAAGGTTGTTGGCAAGCATGTTATTGGTCTGTAGTTTTCAGGTGTTGTTCCTTTAGTTGGATCTTTCTGAATCAAGTATGTTTTTCCAGTTGTCAACCATTCATCAATTTGGCCCTTTTGTAAAATTTCATTCAGTTGCCTGGCCAATATTGCATGTAAACTGGTCAGATATTTGAGCCAGAAACCATGTAATTGGTCCTTTCCAGGTGATGTCCAATTCTTTACCTTTTTAACTCGATTTTTGATCATCTCAGTTGTTATTTCTAATACTTGCATTTGTTTGTTGCCAATGCTTTTCTCAAAGTCATGTATCCACTTTGCTTCCTTGTTGTAGTCCTTTGCATTTTCCCACAATTCTTTCCAGAATTCAACTGTGGCCTGCTTTTCTGGTTTTTCACTTTTGGTGTCACCATTCACATTAAGACTTTGATAAAAACGCCGTTGGTCTGATCGAAATTGCTGATTTTGTTTATATTGGATGATTCGTGCCTCATATCTTTCAATTTTTCTAGCTGTTGCTGTTATCTGCTGTTTTACAATCTCTACAGCTTCATTGATGTTTCTTGTATCCAATCTATATCTTCTGATTAGCCGATCTATGATTTTGTTGTTTTTAAGCCGTTGCTCATGCATGTTCTTTAAGTTACTAGCATCTGCCCTTAATTTTTTGATTTTTTGTTCTAGACGGATTTTCCACTTTGGCTTTGATGCTTTTTCTGTTGTGTGACTAGGTACTTTAATTTTAATGCCTAGTTCATTAGTGACTATTACAGCTGCGCTGTACATTAACTGGTTTGTTTCCAAGATGGATTCCGGTTCAATTGTTGAAAACACTGCATTAACCATTTTCATGATAGGGGCCAAAATTTTCTTAGGCACAGTTTTTAGTGATGGTAAACGTTGCCTTTCCTCATTAAGCAGAAAATGCTCCATGATCTTATCCTTCAATTCTTTTTGTTTTTGAGTTAGTTCATCAGTTGGTTCAGTGATAACTGGTTCTAGTGGTGGTGATGTTATTTCCTCCCTGAGAGCTTCCTCTGGGAGTTCTACTATAGTGTCTTTAGTTGTGTCTTGAATATCAGTTATTTCCGCTTGTGATATTGTTTTTTGGGTTTTGCAATTTGCCTGAATTTCCTCATGTTCAACTTCACTAAACACTTTATTCCGTATAATAAATCGCCTTTGATCTGCTAGTCGTTGTTCACTAACATTTGAATCTGGATATTGTTGTTTCCATAATTCATACATTCGCTTTAAATATCCTCTTTTTTCTGGCTCTGAGTTGTAGTAACAGGCCATTATGTCACGGTTTTCATCTGCACTATATTTTTGTCGTTTTGTTGGCTAGTCCACTTGTAGCCCACTTGTCGACGGATGTCCAGGGACCCCAACATCCGCCGCGGCCCTTGTTAACCCGCGCGACGACCGATGCGGTATGGAATTCTTATTCGTTTTTTTCACCATATTGTATGGGTTGGCGGGGGTTTTTTTACGGGACCAGATGCCAACCTGATCCCAACCTTCCTCCTTTCTCATCCGGGCTTGGGACCGGCAACGGCAGAGTTATTATTATTATTATTATTATTATTATTATTATTATTATTATTATTTGAATGTTTCTGCTGTATACTAATACAATTACTGACATTATTTGTATTGTATACATCAATGTTTTCTTCTTACAGAAGAATCCCTTTTCTGGGATTTCTTCTATTTTTGTTCTGTCATTCCCTAAATATAACTCATCAGGATGCATTTTAAAATTCTTATCTCTTTCAAGTAATGACGGATTTCACGTTCCAGAGTGTAGTATTGTTGATACAGACCATAACATTTTTAATAACCCTTGGCTAGAAATTACAGACCAAGAATTAAGAGAATAATTGGTTTGTGCACATTTACAGATATTACACATGGAAAATGTATGCATTCTAATCATACAGGAGTCATTATTAGACACATACAGAACATAATTGACTCTGCATTAATTCTGGCATTTATGCAAGCCTGAATAACCTTGAGATTTAATCAGCAGGAAAACAAACTAAACCAAACCCACAAACAACAAAGCAGAAATCCAACAAAACCTCAAACCTCTAAAGATTCTATGATTAAGTGTTGGAGATTGAAAAGAAGGACAACCTGAAGATCCCAGCAAGCACTGAACTTGACAATGTAGTATATATTATTTCTCTGCTGTATGTATCACCCCAATGTGTGTTCTCAAGTGGATTTTACACTTACTTCCTGAATAATCTACCACCTGCTCTTTAGCCACCTAACTTGCTTTTTCAGCTCCCAGAGTTTGTACCTCAAGGAGTCATTGGTGAACCATAACCGAAATTAGAAGTGATTATGTGAATAGCCTTACCAAGTCTCCTATTTCAGGGCATCAACAGATTATTAGTGGAATTAACCACCACTAACCTGCACAAGTCTTCTTGAAGTCCAATTTGATTAATAGACCTTTTGGGAAGACTATTCTAATAGGTCCAGGGCTTCTACAGCGATGAGTTGTAACCACTACATAACCATAGCCAGATAATGGGTCATTTATCACAGGATGATCCCAATCATCAAACAGAATCAAATGTTAAACTTCTGTGATTTGTACTGTGTCTTGCTCAGGATAAGCTTAAAGTTATCATTGCTCTGAGATCTTCGGAGCTGTGCAAGGCAAACTAACTCAAAATGGTTGGTGACTCAGCACCATGAAGCTGAAAACATGATAATGAGATCTAAGTAGGTGCATCAATCTGAGTAAAGTACTTCTATTATAGTAAAATAGAGGTCTGTCAAATTTAGAAAGGAAATAATTTAGAGTTTGGGATTAAAGAGAGTTTAGAAACAGAACTACAGAAGCTAATAATCAGTGGGAATTGATCAAAGCGGAGACCATAGTAAGCATCTATTGTACATCCTGAAAAGGTTCCTGACCCTAAGCAAAACATTAAAGTCACAACACATCATCCTAAAAGAATCCAGACTATTCCTGCACACTGAAAGAAAAAAATGCATTCATAATACACTAGTTTAGTTAGGCACTACACACTTAAAATGCATTCTAATGAATATCTGAATTAAGATTCCTGTAAGTGCTTATAGATTGGTTATCTTATAATACTTCAATACCTGATATTTCAAAATCTTCTTTCCCTTTGGTGATGTGTTCAAGGCAACCAGTTTTCTGAAATTACTGTATGAGTTACTGACACTATATGTTTACTTTATTTATTATTAAAGTTCAATGCCACCCATCTCGCCAACGCGACTTGATGAATTGTACACACCTGTGCTGATGACTACACATCTGCATTAAAAAAACACCATACACCATAGGTGGATAAACTGGTCTAACATTGTTTACCTTAAAATATCCAAAATCATCCGCTTCTCAAAAAGAATTAACTTTCAATAAAAAGACTGAGCAGGGGTGGACCTTTCATTAAAGTTTCATACTACTGTTTCCCCTATGAAAAATAACATTTTTTGTGGATTTGTTCTAGTACAAATGTGGGGAAAAACACAGGGTTGAAGACTGTCCATGAGCAGCATAACCCTGGAATAGGACTACATTTGGTGGAGAGGGGGAAGGAGTGAGGGAGGAAGAGGGAGAGAAAAAGGGCAAAGAATTGTCCAAAGTGTGAAGGAAAGAACAAACACACAGAGGACGGACTCCACACTGTACGTTGTTCCACCCAAGGAAATAAAATCCTCCAGTGATTAGAGGGGTGCAACCAATTCAAAATAGAAAATTTTTATACAAAACTTTTGAATACAAAACTTTTTGCCAGACCAATTCTCGAACACAGCTCTTCTGCCTGGAATCCACACTGTACATCCGACATTAATACAATCTAGCGATCCAGAGGTATTTCACGAGAAGTGTACTCCACTCCCAATAGAATACCTTATGCCACCAGGCTTGACATTTGGGGCTTGGACGAGCATAGTACACAAAATTGTCTGCTATGTCCTACCTGTCAATGACTACTTCAGCTTTAACCGCAATAATACACGGGCAAGCAATAGATATAAACCCAAGGTAAACCGCTCCAAACTCGATTGCAGAAAATATGACTTCAGCAACAGAGTGGTCAATGCCTGGAATGCACTACCTCAGTGTTTTTCAACCACTGTGCCGTGGCACACTAGTGTGCCGTGACATAGTGTAAGGTGTGCCGTGGGAAAATTACCTTATATATAGTCAATATAGGCACAGAGTTAAATTTTTTTAACATTTTCTATTGGTGGTGTGCCTCGTGATTTTTTTCATGAAAAAAGTGTGCCTTTGCACAAAAAGGTTGAAAAACACTGCACTACCTGACTCGTTACGATCTCAAACCCCCGTAACTTTAACCTTAAACTGCCTACCGCCGAGGCGCCGACCTCACTCCTTTCCTAAGAGGTCCGTAAAGGGGGCGTGCATAAGCGCACCAGCGTGCCTATCATCCCTGTCCTCCTGTCCCCATTTATTCTACCCGTTTCCTGTGTTCATGTCCATAAATAAACAAACAGGTATTCATACTTATACCTGTTATCTCGTACATGTTTGACAAACTAAATGAATAAATGAAATTCCAGAAGTCACGCTTTTCCCACCGCAAGGTACATTAATCTTTCAATTCCTCAGGGGCGTTACAGTGCCGTTGGTGTATGCAGTGGCTAAAAATCGCAAGGCTACGCAAACCTTCTTCCTTAATACAAGGTTTAAAGTTTGACAGTCCCCGCATGTGACCTCGAGGCTACGTCATCGCCAAGGGTGGTGGCAAACAGAGCCGCCCCGCCCCTCAAAGACTTCGCTCCCTTTTCTTTCCGCGCCGCCTGGTCAAGTGATCGTGTGTCACATGACCGTGCTTGAGATCAGGAGTGCGGCTGTAGCCGCCTACAGCAGATTAACCTCGAGAGCAAGGATGCGGTCGGTTGGTTGTCCCTGGACTTCCTGAGCGCGGCGGTTCCTTCGACCTTCCAAGGATGCGGCTTTGGTCTTTGCTCTGGCTGCTGGGCTGCAGAGCGGCTGCTTGGCAGAGCGACGATTACTGGCTGGATGATGCCGTCGGGATGGGGCGGCAGTTCGATGGCATCGGAGCCGTTAGCGGCGGCGGGGTGGGTAAACTGAGACCTCTTGCGGGCTGGGAGCGGGTCGAACAATCTGCGGGTGGTGGTTGCACGGAATCGGAGAGAGGCTTTTCACAGCCTGACGGAAATCGTCCCAGAAAAGAACCTGCGAATCTGAGAACCCGGAGCTCGGGTCGCTTCCTAGTGGGGGCACCAAGATCGCCCCGTAGTTCCGTATCCTCTGGTTATCTTGGGGATGAAGTACTGTAGTAACCACGCCTAAGGCGAATAGAAAACACGTTCTGCACTCAGAGGCGTTTCCTGTTAAAAAAAATAAAGAGCTGAGCTGTCAAGTTTGATCAGATTCTTTTTACAGGAAATGTCTCTAAGGGGATCTGAGCGTGGTTATTATTTAATTTAGCTCGTATATTATATCTACATATTAACTCGATTTGTTGTTCATGTGTTAGATGCATACAATACTGTACATAGATAATAATAAGTAGCTTCCAGGGAAAGTTGCTGTAACTTGCATGGCATGTTTATATTTTATTTTTCCAATGAGTTTCCTTACAGAACTTATGATACCTAACAGCCAAATTTTATTGTACCAAATTGAGAAGCCATTTCATCAGGTAGGGGGTATAAAGAAACAAACATAATTGGGCAAGTATGTTGAACAATGTACTTAAAAGTAAGATATATTCTCCAGTTTTGTTCAGTGACTGCAGAAGAAAGAGAGAGAGAAATGAACAAACAAATGTATATTTTTGTTTAGAAGCTGGACTTGAATTTTTACCATTTGGATTTCAATGGATGAAGCTTTGTACACTGGTTTTCTAAAATAACTACATAGAGAAAAATGGTGTTTACAAATAAGAACTTGAAGGCAGGAGAAAGAGCCGAGGTGGCGCAGTGGTTAAATGCAGCACTGCAGGCTACTGCTAGATCAGCAGTTCAGCGGTTCAAATCTCACCGGCTCAGGGTTGACTCAGCCTTCCATCCTTCTGAGGTGGGTAAAATGAGGACCCAGATTGTTGGGGGCAATATGCTGACTCTCTGTAAACTGCTTAGAGAGGGCTGAAAGCCCTATGAAGCGGTATATAAGTCTACTGCTATTGCTATATAAGTGATTGGTGTCAAGAATGGACACGCATGGATATATTTCATTGTGAGCAGTAAAGTATAGGAAGATAATGGAAACTGATAAGACAAGTGGGGTAAAAATAAGATTTTATTCAGTAAAATAAAGGCACACTCAAGTTGAAACCTCACTTCTAATTATTTATTATTTCTTGGACAAATCCTTTTGGTTTTCTTTGACAAGAAATTGGAAGAAATTTTTATTGCCTTTTTTGGCTACCCCCCCCCGCCCCAAATTCCCTGTCAAATTTACAGATCTGGGATTTTCTGTTGATCACCATGTTTGATCCTATGTAGTATTTTGAGATCATGCATGGTTGGTTAGCTACTGCTATCTTTTAAATTCAGTATTTGCAGAGGACATGTAGAGGCTAGGAGAAGTTTTTAGGAAGATAATAGAAATAATGAAAGAACCATGGGAAAATGGGCATGAAAAATGATTATCTGATACTTCTGATCAGTAGTATCATTATGTATAAGTATTAATTCTAAACATTTTTCTTCCTAATTTTTTTCTAGGCTACCTCACGCCTTTTAGCGAATTACCCAGAGCCTTATCGATCTCAGATTTTAGATTATCTTTTTAAGGTAATTATTGCCTTATTGTATTGACTTAAGGTGGAACTTTCATTGTTTTCCTTAAACTTATTAACAAAAGAGGATGTGATGCAAACGAGAGTGGTGGAAAAATGAAAAAAAGTTTCATGTGTTCAGGTTCTTTCCTGTGCATTCAGTATTTCACCATGGTATTCATTTCTCTTCTTGATTGATATATGGAATATAATTGCAGCTACCTTTCTGCTACTTATTCACTCTGTTACTATGGCTTTTGGAATTAGTGCAAAGATGTAAGTTGTAATTATGGCTGAATGTAAGTATGTGTGTGCGCACACATGCATATACAGTGTGTATGTGTGTGTAGAGGGAGGGGGGATATCAATCAGTCTTGTAGCCCAGAATCTTAACCATCAAAATGATTCAGAGACCCAATAATGAATGAGAAGGATAAGAATTTGCTTATAAATCTGCTTATAAAACTATGTTTAAGCCTCAGAAATTATGCAAATTTACATTCTTGTATCTTTACATTAAATAATGCAAGTACATAATTTATATCGGTTTCCTTGTTTGTCCCCTTTATGTATATTGTCTTTTTTCTTAATCTTATGGTGTTTTTCTTGGAAGTTGCTTTAGAGCTACTGCTTGTTTTTCTCCAATAGTATTGGATTATTTACACATAGTCCTCGCTTACCGACCACAGTTCGGTGACTGTTTGAAGTTACAATGGTTCTGAACAAGTGGTACGACTGGTCTTCGAAGTCAACATATCACCCATGTGGTTACATGATTGTGATCTGGGCACTTGGCAACTGACTCACACTTAATGGCAGTTACAATGGCCCTCAGTGTCAAGTGAACAGCATTTGCAATCTTTCTTGCTGGCTTCCCACATGTAAAGTTAAATCTCTCCCACTCATCAGAAACCACCACCCCCCACGCCCCAAATTACTCATATGGTGCTATGGGCACCCATGCAATTTTAACCCTTCCTTTCAGATTAATTCCAGTTCATGATGATTGGAGAGGAGAGATTCTGCCCTTGGCCCCATGAGGTCCCACATGATTCAGTACTTTCTCCTCAGACCGCCCCATTGGATTTGGTAGAGAGGGCATGTTGCAGGTCTCATTGGCTATGTTTAGCAGGACCCAGGAGACATCCATCTCTGCTGTGGCGCCTGTTTTATGGAATATCTTTCCCCTGGAAACTAGTTTAGCTCCATCCTTTTGTTAAGGCCCTCAAGATCTAGTTATGTTAGGATGCCTGGAGCTCCCAAAGGGTACTGGAGACTTGCTAAGAGGCTCTTTTGTTGTGGTTGCCATTTTCATTCCCTTCATTGTCTATGGTTGTGTAAGAAGAGCCGAGGTGGTGCAGTGGTTAGGGTGCAGTACTGCAGGCCACTTCAGCTGACTATTATCTGCAGTTTAGCGGTTCTAATCTCACCAGCTCAAGGTTGACTCAGCCTTCCATCCTTCCGAGGTGGGTGAAATGAGGACCCAGACTGTGGGGGCTATATGCTGACTCTGTAAACCGCTTAGAGAGGGCTGAAAGCCCTATGAAGAGGTATATAAATCTAACTGCTATTGCTATTGCTACCTTTGTTTTTTATGATATTAATGTAAAATTATTATAGTTGTTTTATCTCATTGTTGTGTGCCACTCAGAGTCACTTTTGGTGAGATGGCTATATAAATTAGATAAATAAATAAATAAACAAATAAAATAAAAATAAAATGTATCTTCCCGTAGCCAGCAGTAGCTACCTATCTGCCTGCCATCTCGTGGGCTTAATGACCCACAATTCTTACCTAACGACATCAGGGACCCCCATTGCTAAGACACATGGTCACATTATGTTGTGCATTACAACCACATTGGTTAGCAATCAGAATTCCAGTCCCAATCACTTGACTGTCATTAAGCAGGGACTAACTATGGAAAAATCAAATGTAGTCTGTTTAATTTTCTGAGGTAATCCAGAAAGAAAATGTGAATAGAAGCAGAGATTGGATTCAGATTGTACTTAAACCAGTGATAGAAAGCCTTTTGGCTTGGCATATCAAAATTTTTGAAAATGCCTATCTCTACTTTGCTGGCATGTATTTCTGTCTGTCTGTCTGTCTGTCTGTTTCTCCCTCTCTATCTCTCTGTCTCTCTGTCTCTGTCTCTGTCTCTCCCTGTCTCTCCCTGTCTCTGTCTCTCTCTGCCTCTCTCTGTCTCTCTGTCTCTGTCTCTGTCTCTCTCTCTCTCTCTCTCTCTCTCTCTCTCTCTCTCTCTCTCTCTCTCTCTCTCTCTCTCTCTCTCTCTCACACACACACACACACACACACACACACACACACACACACAATAAACATTTCTCTATCTTCCTCCCATCTAACCCACTCTAAACAGCGGCATTCAGCAACAGTGCCAATGCTAAAACTGAAATAAATCCACAGACCTTGTCTTCAGTCCTGGTGCCACTGCTATCAGTCACTCAAAGTTGAGGGTCTGGAGGTGGTGGAAGAGTATGACTCTCTGGCACAACTTCTAGAGAGCACAGGAGAGCGCACCCATTCTTGTGTGACCTCTTCAGTCTTCAGACTGTAGGGTTTTCAGAAAGTCTTTGACTTTTGCAAAAGGATGGGGCATGCTTTTGAGAACAGTTGATGTTGAATGTTGGTAAACACTGGTGTGTTCACCAAAATACCGTGGCATGTAACTGTTCTAAACCATAGAATATTGACATACCATAGTCGTGAGCTACAGAAATCCAGGCAATATCTTAGAAGACAGCAAAATTATAAATGCTAACTCTTTGCTTCCATGTAATAGTCTTATCGAGTTTGCAGTTGAAATATGGACTTGGGTATATGTAAGTCATAGTTAGATCTTAGCATTCCATGTGAATTCATTCACTGGAATGATGTGTGAATCCTACTTAATGGGTTGATATGCCTGGCTGAACCATCTGAAACTAAAAATGAATGAAATGTTTTAAGAAAGTTGACTCTGATGAAAAAGAAAGAAGGGAGAGAGGGAGGGAGGGAGGAAGGAAGGAAAGCCAATGTAATGAGTGTGAGTATGTGTGTGTGGGAAAATTGTGTGATTATTCTTTTTAGAATCATGAGTTCAAGTTAATTAGGAGAAAACTTATTAAAACAGATGTGATAACAGTGGAATGTTGTTTACCAAACAGAAACATTAACACTTCTTTCTCATTCTCTTGTTTCAAGCCAAATTTTGGTGCCTCCTTACAGATCCTCAAAGTAGAGATTGGTGGAGATGCACAGTCTACAGGTATTTGAATTTGAGTTTTGCAGGAAAGATTTATAGCATCTGTAAATGGGATCCCTTGGGGTAATAGTGCTGATATTTGTTGTTATGCAAATGAATGGTTTATTTATAACCCTCTCCCGCATTCCTTTCTTGCATATATTCTAGAAGGCATGCATGTAAATCCTGTAATAGCCCAATATGTGCTAGGTTAATATTGGATAATGTATTGATAGGTCCTTAATTCTAAGTGAAACTTGCAAACCTGCTCACTTAAGTTTTGCACCCTCCATATAAGAGTTTATTAACTTCACTAATTGAACAAAATAAGGCCACTATCTCTGTTAAAAAAGCAAGTAAATCTGGTGCCACCTATTAGAATTGTGAGGTTGCTTCCTATATTACAAGTTTATTTCAGGCACTTAGAAAGTGGAAAAACAAGTTTAGGATGTGGTAAAGCAATTTTATCAAAGAGACTTTGTATTTGCCAATGTAGATAATTGAAGAACTACTTAAACATCCTGATGGTTGCCCATCAGGATGTATAACTGCCCATAGTGGTGATTGTTTACCTAAGAAAACTCTAAATCCATTCTGAAATTTGGTATCATGCTTACAGTTGTTCCATTTTTAAAGTTTCATTTTGAAACGTATGTCTAAAATATAGGAGTGACTGTTCTTGGCACATAATAGCTTTCTACTGAGCAAAAGCTTTGTAATCTGTTATTGCTAGCTAGTCATGCAATTATGTTTTTAAAATGAAGGTTATAAAGGTGAATGTGATGTAGACAGATACCTGTATTAGTGCTTCTGCCCTTGACATTATCTTGTGGGCTAAAATGGAATAATGTTTTCATATTCAGTTTCATTACAAAGATGTACTTTCATAAGTTATTGGGAAATACGCTGGAGTAAAAATAGTTGAAGGTCTTGCATTAATGAAATACAAAGATGATTTTTATTTTCCATTCCCAGATGGCACGGAACCCTCCCACATGCATTATGAAAATGATGAAAATTATTTACGTGGCTATGAATGGTGGCTGATGAAAGAAGCTAAAAAGAGAAATCCTTTCATTAAATTGATTGGTAAGAATTGCAGGCCTTTGCGATATGATGCTTTGGTACCTTGATTGTATAATTTGAAATCAGCTTGATGATTCATTTTTAATTATCATCTCTTAATGCCAAGTGAGATATCCAGTTTATGTTATCAATAATTTTATTTTGTACTCACCTGGATTTCAGACTAAGCCAAATTCCTAGTTTCTGTCTTTGCATCCTGGCTGGAAAAGCGTAGGAACAAAAACAGGTTAAAAAAAGGTTGAGGCTTTCATCACATGCTTGCAGCAATCGTCTTACATTTCAGGACCTAGCCTCTTCTATTTCCTGTTCCTGGTTGGGAAATAAACCCTGTACGGGAACATAGGGACATTATTTGGAACGGAGAAGTAGCCATAAGCACAGATCTTGTTCTCTTGGCCATTAAGCTGGTTCAAAATAAAGTGTGACTATGGCAGTAGCAATCTGCAGCACCACATTCTGAAATAAAAGTGTTCTCTAGAAGTTGAAATTCCCTATTCTTCTGAAAGCCATATTATACCCATGTTGCAATTCATCCCGAACCCTGTGATTTGTTGGAGGATCTGCTGATTAGATTGCATACCCTACACAATGTTTCTTGACATACATGGAAGACCTGGACTGCACGTTTTTACTGGTTTTTGGACCTTAGCAAAAAGTCTAGCTTTGTGTTGCTTTGTATGTAAAACAGATAGTCCTTGCTTAATATATTCCTTGTTAGTCCTTGTAGTCCTTGTTAAACATATTCTTAACATATTCAGAATTATACACTAAATGAATGATACTTATGTCTGACCTTTGAAGTTATAGCCATTTCAGAGTCAACATTCAGGTACTTAGTCTCCCACCTGCATTTATGATCATGGAATGCCCTCCATCTTTCTTCTATTTCTTTGACTGACCTATGCTCCACCACCCTTGCCACCCGGCAATCACTGCCCCTGCCGCCCTGCAGCATTTGCTTCACTGCCTTTGCTGCCCTTTGCTCCACCATTCTTGCTGCCCCAGCTGAACTTTGCTGTCTTCTTCTTCTTCCTGTTGCTGATGAGGGACTGCTGGCAGTGTGACATCATCTTTCTAAGGTCATGTGTAGCCCTCTGAGATCTTGCAAGGCTTCTAAGACACCTGCAATCTTGGCATGGGTAGTGGAGTGCAGGATGGCCTAAAGAGCAGAAATAGAGAAGAGAAGTGAATGGGAAAGTTGAAGTGGAGGCAAGCCCAGCAGGGAAGAAGAAGCCTGAGGTTCTACAGTTGCATGGTACTGGCTTAACAAGCACAACCGGGGCAACTGAAACTGCTAAGCAGTGCGGTCATGTGATGTTTCACCTAACAACTGCATTGCTTAGCAGCAGAAATTCTGGTCCCAAACAGGGTTCTTAAGCAAGGACTGCCTGTAAGTAAGGAGATCCTGTGTGGACTTGCTCCAGTTGGGGTTCTTCTCTTTGGCCTTCAGGTACTTCAGCCTGCCTCTGATATCTCCTTAGGCATTGTGACTCAGTCCACTGACACAGTAGAGCCAAGCTTGGCTCATTATTCATCACTTATCCCTTCCCAAATCAAAACAAGTAATTGGAGAAGGCAGTAAGCCAGAATATGCTTTCTAGGGAATCAATCCTATTGCATCAGATTGGAATTTGCCTCTGATCAGATCTCTCCCCAGTCATTGTAAAGCTTAGAATGAAGGAGTCTACACTTTTTTTTAAAGTGATACTTGCTGATGGGTAATAGTAGAAGGTTTATTAATTAAGTAACCCTACAACATTAAAAAGTGTAGTCTGAGCCTGTTTTCTGGGAGTAAGTCCGAAGTGTGCTGTTGTGGATTGAATTTTTATTACTTTATTATCACTTTAGATTAATAATATCATCTACTTCTTCCTTGGCAACAGCACTAGGTTTTTCAGACTAGGCTTCCCTTTAAAGGCAGATGGGCAAAATAAAAATTAATAAAGTAAAATAAAAATGAACTGGAATCAGTGATAATTGTGCTTCCAAGGTCTTGCTGCATTTGTGAGAATACTGTCAGCAGCACTGTGGCAAACCCTGTCACAATTTCATATGTGTGTTCGCCATAATGCACATAGAAAATGCACATACTTAGTCTGGTATCATGAAATCACAACCCTCCTTTCATCAGCTTGATTCTCTTAGGCTCCCTTGCCTGAAGATGCTTGTACTTCCAAATGATTTGGGGGAGAACAATTCTCTTTTAATAACATAAAAGGACCTTAATGTTGAATGACCCTAATGTTGAAGTAGTTGTTAGAACTTTGTGTGCTTTGAAAAAGATTGAGAAGTGCTTGAGACTTTGCACACTGCTTTTCTTCCTTGTTTTAAAACAACCAAGTCTTTTTTCTGTCTTCTGGGAAAGCTTAAATAAAGATATTGTTGCTTTAGGATTTACTTTAATCCTTAAAGCACCATCTCTTTTTCAAGATTGTGGAGGAGCCTGGAAAAAAAAGTGCTTTTGTTAGTAACAATACTCCTTTAATTACATTTATTGTTATACCTCCTAAAGGTTTTTTTTTTAATTTAAGTTTGTATTTTGAAAGTAGTGGTATTAAAAATAAAAATGGTCTGCTTTTCAGGTAAATATGATTAATGAAGCTGATAGTATGTGAGAACAACTAATTTGGAGTACTAATCCTTGTTTAAAAACCATTTGTTCATCAAACTTCAATTACGAAGGAAGTGAACAAATGGTACTTGAAGTTATAGCAGTTGCAGCACCCTGCTCTAATGTGACTAAAATTTGGGTGCTCGGCAGCTCCAATAATTTCATAAAGCACTTTCAACTCCCCACACTCGCCATCCCCCATCTCTGCCCTTTGGGCTGTCCTGCACTCTGCTGCCCTGCACTCCACCACCCCTGTTGTCCTGCCACTGTGCCTTTCATTTCCTTGCTGTTCCCACCATCTTGCTTATATATTGCCTAACTCCTCTGCAGCACCTCCCATCCCAGCTGCCCCTCACCATTTTCTTCCTCCTGCTGCTTATGAGGGGTGCTTGTTGGAGGGGCAGTGGAGTGCAAGTGGCCGAAAGGTGGGGAGGGAGTTAAGTTGCACTCTGTGATCCTAAATGTGGGTGAACTACCAGGTGCCCATTTTTTGTCAAATGACTGTGGGGTGGTGCAATGAATGTAACTTCGAGGATCATTCGTCTGTAATTTTGAACACTTACTGAACAAATGGCCATTAAAAAAACACCACTTGTATAACCCCTACAAACAAAAGCTTTTTTTGGAAAACACTATAATATATAAAAATGGGAGTCCTGAAATTAAAAAAATGAAGAAATAATATACATACATAGATATGCCAGTCTTAAATACACTCAGCTTGGAATCCAAGAAGTTAAAACTGTCTACCCACAACAAGTAATCATCTAACAAAAAAAAATATTTTCAATAACTACATCATTGAATTACATCCACCCGGAGTCCTCCGGAATTGGGCGGCCTATAAATTTATTAAACATTAAACATATTAAACAAACATCCGGCATCAACTGAATTAACTTTTATTACTGTTGTTATGCTCTCTGTTCATATCCTTCTCCCTATCCTCTTGCATTTCCCTCTGATTTACTCAGAAGGATCCTCTGTTTCTCAGGCAGATCTCTGAAGACTTATTAGCAGTAGCTGTTCTGCTGGCAAATAGATGCTACTCTATGCAATCTACTGATTCTTTTCTTAAATCAATTGTTTTCATCACCAGTCTTTTGCTTATTACTTCTATGTGTCTGATCCCACACTTCAGCTATGTCACTTACCACCTGACACCTCTTATTCTTTCTCTGTTTCTAGCTCATCTTCATTTTCCTGACTTCTAATCAACTCATTGGCCAAGGGGCATATGAGAGAAATGAGGAACCACAAAGTAGGTGGGGCCTCATAGACATTTTGTGTTTGTTTGTTTATAGAATTTATAAAGGTAAAGATAAAAGTTCCCCCGCACATTTGTGCTAATTGTTTCTGGCTCATCTCCATTTCTAAGTTGAAGAGCCAGTTGCCCGAAGAAGTCTCTGTGGTCATGTGGCCGGCATGACTAAATGCACTATTACCTTCCCACCAAAGTGATTCCTATTTTTCTACTTGCATTTTTATGTGCTTTCGAACTGCTAGGTTGGCAGAAGCTGGGACAAGTAATGGGAGCTCATTCCATATGTGGTGCTAGGGATTCAAGCCGCTGAACTGCCGACCTTCTGATCAACAAGGTCAATATCTTAGCCACTGAGCCACCATGTCCCAATTCAAGGCTTCCCAATTCAAAAATTATTCTATACTGTATACACACACACATGCACGCATACACACAAAGACAAAAGGAAACAATTAACAGAAGGTGATAGTGATACAGAAGAATCAAAATGCTCCCATGTGGACAAAACCTCTCTAAAGGACCCCGCCATTCGAATTATTACAGGACCTGGGAGAAACAATGGTTTTCAGAGGTTTTATAAATAAGATAAAGGAAGGGATAATGTTTAAAACAATAGCGTGCCTTTCAGAGGTGGTATTCAGTAGGTTCTGTCCAGTTCTGGAGAACTGGTAGCAGAAATTTTGAGTAGTTCAGAGAACCAGTAAATACCACTTCTGACTGGCCCCGCCCCCATCTATTCTCTGCCTCCTGAGTCCCAGCTGATTGGGAGGAAATGGAGATTTTGCAGTAACCTTCTCCTGGAATGGAGTGGGAATGGAGATTTTACAGTATCCTCCTGTCACACCCTCCAAGCCACGCCCACCAAGCCACACCACGCCCACCAAGCAACACCACACCCACCAAGCAACACCCACAGAACCGGAGTAAAACAATTTGAATCCCACCACTGATGCCTTTTTATGAAGCAATTTTCACAACATGGCAGTTTTCAACAAATGTAATCAGGGCTCTTCAGCTTGTTTTTAATTCTGTTAACTGTTTTATCCAGCTTTTGCTAGCAGTTATTTTTATCACTCATTTTTCCATTTCAGTGAATTATCCTGTTATTAATAATGCAAACCATAACACTGGTATTTGTAGAAAAAGGAAGTAAAAATGTATAGACTATGATTATTGTAGGCGTCCTAGAACATGTGAACAAATTAATTTCTATAACTCTGACCATTTAGTACTTTTCACCCTACATTATGGACAGTAAAAAAAACATTTCAGTTTTGTGAATTTGATGTGTTAAGTATAATTTTCCTTTATGTTTGTGTTTTTTATGCTCTCCTTGCAGGCTTGCCCTGGGCTTTTCCAGGATGGATTGGGAGGGGTGAGAATTGGCCTTATGATTACCCAGATGTTACAGCATATTATATTATCTCCTGGATTATAGGTGCTAAAAAATATCATGATTTGGACATTGACTACATTGGGGTTAGTAGAGGAGGTTTTTTTGTCACATTATGTTTTTTGTTAAAAATTAAATGCAACTTGTACCATATGGCTTATAATGTAGGTATGTTTACCAAGTGTTTTTTGAAAATTTCCCTTCTTTCTGCATTAAGCAAGTCATTTGTGGGCGATTTGGTCAAAAGACATAATTGGGATGGTAAAATAAAAGTTAATATAAAAGGCAATTGAACTAGTAACGTGAATTTGGAGTTATGCTAACATGCATTTCATCCATAAGTAAAAAATAGTTTAGCTTACTATTTGGACTGATTGCCGGAAAGAATCTGCATGCCACTAAGGCATGTTCTTTCTTAAATGCTTAGAATTATGTAGATTATATGCAGTGGATTGATTCAAAGTAGCTTTTTGTAAAAGTTCACAAATGCTTATTTGTTTCTTTATTATTAAATTTATATTCTGCCCATCTCACTAAATGAAGCAACTCTGGGCTTTTCAGTTTGTTTACATAGAGACTGGATTTAAAACATACCATTTTTCCAAGTGGAGATGGCCAGATAACCCATGTTCTCCTGTTAAAACCGTAGTACAATATTTGCCCATTCTAATAGGTTAGATAAGATGGGCGCACTCCAAGATGGGCACCTCCTTTAAATATTATTACGTGATGGGACTTTGGAGTCCTTCCTTCACTCCAGCCCTCTAGAATAGCTTTTCATCTAGATTCAAGGGACCCCTACCCTTTCAGCAATCAATCAGAATAGAACAGGGACCTTGGAGGTCTTATAGTCCAAACCCCTGCTCAAGCAGGAGACCCTATAGCATTTCAGATAGGAGACTGTCCAGTCTTTTCTTAAAAACCTCCAATGATGAAGTACCCACAGCTTCTGAAGATAAGCTGTTCCACTGATTTATTGTTCTGCTTGGCTAGGGTGGGGTTGAGCTGGGAGAATGTTTGTTTCATCTGGCACCTGAGGAGTAGGCTATTCTTTGAGGGGGGGTCTCTCTGCGCTCGCTTGTTTTCTTGCACACGTTTCATTACCCAAACTATCACTGATGATGTTACCTAGTTTAGGTAATGAAACATCTGCAAGAAAACAAGCAAGCTCAGAGAGCACCAAGGACCCCTGATGTCAACCCTCCGCTACAAATATTTTCCTTTATTAGGGTATTCTTTTTTTAAAGTTAGGTTTCATGGATTGTCGTGAGCAACCTAGAGTAATTGCATGAGATCGGTCTCAACATTAATCCTGTAAAAACATACCTACCTACCTACCCACCGTATTTTTCAGAGTATAAGATGTACCTTTTTCCCACAAAAAAGAGACTGAAAATCTGAGTGAGTCTCATACACTGAATACAGCATTTTTTTGCCTCCTGAAATCCTGTCCCCTTCATCAAAATGGGTGTGCATGGCAGTCGTGGGTTCCGGATCCCGGTGCAACAGGCCGGGCGTCCATCACATGCACAGCATGCACACAGTGCACACATTCATACTTATCACCATTGACATTCTGCAATGTTCCAACTGCTCAGCGGAGCATTGCGCAGGAGCCGTACAGTCCGTGCACGGAAGTCCCAATTGGCTCAAATGCAGGTAAAGACTGCAGGTGGGCGGGTGGGCCCTCAAGCACCGTACTGGAACAGTACCTGGTGCTCCCAGCAGGCACTGGTACACTTGTACCGGAGTGTACCGGTTGTATCCCACCACTGGTGCATAGTCTTTAGAAAATGAGTGAAAAACAGGCTGTTTTTTGCTTAATTTTGCCCCCCCCCCAGCTGCCAGGAGCACTCTGAAAGTCTCCTAAAGGCTATCATGCCCTTTTTTTTTAAAAAAAAAAGACAAAACCGGGCCCATTTTTGTGAAAAACGGGGCATTTTTTGCTTGTTTTGCACCCCCCCCAAGAGCATTTTATAGCCTCCTAAAAGCTATTCATGTCATTTAAAAAAAAAATGGGCCCATTTTTGTGAAAAACTGTGCGTTTTTGGGAGGTCTGCAGAGTGCAAAACCTCTTTTTTTTAAAAAATTGCCTCTTCAAAATCTTGGTGCGTCTTATATTCCAATGTGTCTTATACTACAAAAAATACGGTAGATATGTACATAATTTAGATACATGGCATAAGCTTGAAACTCGTCTAAATTTGTTCATTATATGGTAACCTTGGATTTTGTGTAATATCTGAAAATGAGTCTTTGAATTAGAGAAAAGTGCCTCTGGATATATAATAGGCTGGAAGGCTATCCACTAATTATTTGCCCATCATAAAAGATTTTTAAAAATGCAAGATTATAGTCGCTCACAAGACTTTTCTTTGGAGCTAGACAATGTGTTAGAGACTCTAATGTAGAATTTAATTTGACATTTTTGTAGACAACGTGTCCTTGTTTCTGAGACTTTATCAAGGTCAGTGATGATGTAGCATGAGTGTCTATGGCAACAGACAGTTTTGATTTTTATTTTAAGCTTGAGTCCCTGATTTTATATCCCAGAGAAGAATATCTATATAACATTCAAAAATCAGTGTTTAAAAAAGATCCAATATTAATAAAGCAATATCAATTATTTTCTAGGAAACAAGTAACTCAGCATGCTTTAGAGTAGTCATTTATATTTTGGAAAATAGTAAAAAGACATGTTAAACAAAAATATAATATTTTTGTCAGGAATATTCTGGCAGAATATTCCTGATTAAAAAAACAAAACATTTTCTCTCACTGAAACAGGGCTTCACTGCTAAACTTAAAGAGTACATATTTTAATATGTTGTGAATGACCTAGGGAATTATTGTCTGACGTTGGTGACCTTAAGAAGTAGGGATTTTAACTCTAAGCATTCCCAAGCAAGATGCTGTCTGAAGAATTCTGGGAGTTAAAAGTCCACTTCTCTTAAAGTTCTCAGGGTTGAGAAACATTGACCGAGTCATGTAGATTTTAAAGGAACCCTGTGGCTGAGATATTCAATTGTTCCATTTATGCTTCATTCTCTAATTATTAGGGTTCCAATTCAAGTTATTGTGCTTTGGGGTTGGGAACTGGATTTAGTGGCATTTTCTTGTAATTCAGGTTTGAGTCTTGATGGCAGTTTAATTTTATTACTAGTTTTTAAGCAACGTTATAACACTTTTAAACTTTTTTCCCTTTTTTCCCCTTGAAGATTTGGAATGAACGAGCTTTTAACAGCAAATATATCAAGGTATGTCAACTACTATCCTTCACTTGTTTAACCAAGTAGGAATCTTGATCTTGCTTTAACATGGAACAAAATTATGCAGCAGAGCAAGAATGTGGGGTTACTTTACTTCAGGTAAACAACTAATAACCATTTGCATGACTTTTTTAAAAAAATATTTTCTTTTAATACAAACATTTCATCATTCATTAAACAGTGTCATCTGGATACAATTTTTTTGTGTCATAATAGTTAAAGCTTACCGTATATATATTCTTATTTTAATACTTAACATATCAATTTTTGTAACATTTCTTGTAACCATTTGCATGACTTGATGTGTACTAAAAATATGCTTGCATTTGTTGCCTATCTGCTTTACATTTGCATGCTCTCTTATTCACTATTAACATCTTAACATCTGAGCTATTTTGTGCTAACCATATAATACAGACTGGATGTTGAAAGTAAAATGTAATGCTGTTCATTTTGTGTGACATTTGAGCTGAAATATTCTCAATTTGAGGGCCTTTACTAGTTAGTGTCTGCTCATTATCTTAATGGTTCAAAAGGTAGCATTCTGATCCCAAGTTGTTTAGGATCTTGACTACCATAGCTAGAAACATGACCTAGGCATAGTAGCTAACTAGCAGCCAGTGCAGGAACTTACCCATCTTAGTTACTATACTAAACAGCTGCAGTTTGTTGACCAAGTATAAGAACAGTTTTATACTTGATACCTTGGAATTATCTATGGATGCGGCTGTGCATTCATAAACAATTATAGCTTGGTTGTCCCTCTCCAGAAAAAGCATTTAGGTCAGGTGTGTCAAACACATGTCGTCATGGCAGTGTCATGTGATATAAGGATACTTTTTTCCCCTTTGCTAAACTGGGCATGGGTGAGGGCAGCGTGTGATGCATCTGGGAGTTTGACAGCCCTGATCTAGGTGGTATATTATCTAAGTTGCAGGGTTAGGGTTAGAGTTAGCATTAGGGTTCCGCAGGTACTACTGCCGGTTTGCTTGTGTGCGTGCTTCGCATGCACACGCTTGATGTGAGCTGCACGTGCATATGCAGTGCAATTAAAATTGTTCTGTGCATGTGCAGAACTGAAAAACAAGATGGCACCACCGGGGAACCGATTCAGGGTGTGGCAGGCCTGGGTCACTGCCGGTTCCAGCGATCCAGGCCGCCAAACAGCAACCAGTTTGGCCAAACTGTTAGGGACCCACCATTGCTTAGCCATGGCTAGAGCTTGGGCCTTTAGTGACTGATGAATCTAGGGACTTTTACCTAGAATCTAAAAAAGAAGGCATAATACTTATTTCTTTATAATATTCATGTATTACATAATTGATTGCTTAATTTAAAGGATGTTACAGAACTTAATCTAGAAAAAATGATTAGGTTTTAAAAGAAGTATTTCCTACTTTGATTACCGGAAGATACAATTTCTGTTTTATAACACTTGAACATTTAAAGATGTCTGTTAGTTTCTATTATGGAATTTATTATTTGCTTTTGAAAATATACAGTTTAGTGTACATATCTAAATAACTAGGGTTCATCAGGTTTTGGCTAATTTAGATAAGGTTTACTGCTGATTTAAAAATTAAGGAAGGGTATGGATAATATAAAAGAGATGAATATTTGATGCCAAGCGACTAGACCTGAAGGCTATATGCACTTGCCTAATTCCTAAGGGGAGATCTCTGTGAGTTGAAATGTGTGGGAAAGATTTGCTGTTTAATTTTTTAGTAATTGCAGCTGGCCCAGAGTGTGGCAGCAGATGTGTACAATGGCATTTAATAGGTCACTTTTGTTGAACGAGCTATGCTGGTTGCCATTTGCTTTACGAATGCAATTTAAGGTGCTTGTTGTGATATAAATATTTCTTTCATGAGCTCATATTTTGTTAAAACTCAGGTTTAAAAAACTTCTTGTAGGACCCATCACAGGTTACATCTACAATTGAAAATAAATTATTCTTTCTCCTTTTATTTTAGAACAATTTTTCATTGGAGTCAAGGCAGACCTACATTGCCCAAAGCTATTCAAGTGGCTTTGGTGTACATTTGCAACTTATATTTTTATATAAATATTTATATTTCTATATGCAGGTAGTCCTCACTTACCGTCCACTTGTTCAGCTGCCGTTTGAAGTTACAGTGGTGATGTACAGTGGTACTTATGACCAGTCCTCAAAGTTCTGGCTGGCACCCAATCCCCTTGGTAATAGGATCACAATCCAGGGGCTTGTCAGTCAACTCATACTTATAATGGTTGCAGTGTCCTGTGATCATGTGATCACAGTTGTAACCTTCACTACAAGTTTTCCATTTCCTGGACAGAGTTGATTCACAGTCTGGGTAGGTCCTCCTGGATTTATGCTTGTGGAGCAGTTGGCAGCTGTGGCTATGGAGCAGTGGTGGGTTCCAGATCCCATTCCAACCGTTATGGTAGGAACGGGCCCAGCGTTGTCCACATGGACACACACATGCAGTGCGCGCATGCGTCTTATCATCCAGTTGCGCCTCTGCGACAATCCAGATGCTCTGCGTAGCGTCGCACAGGCGCTGTATGCACTTTGTGTGTAAGTGCCGAAGACTTTAAAGACAGGTAAGGAACTCAGGCGGGCTGGACCTCCGGAGCACAATAACAGAACGGTAACCGGTGCTCTAAGCAGGTTACGGTACGCCTGTACCGGGGCGTACCGCCTGCAACCCACCACTGCTACGGGAGACCCTGGACATTAGTGCCATAGATGAAACAGCATCCCTCCAAATTATCTCAATTTCATTTTTTTTAAAAAGGCTTGTTTGTCATAGGAAAATAAATAACATATATCAACAGTCCACCAGTAATTCATGTATTTATTTGTATCCCAACTTTATTATTTTTAGAAATAACAAATTTATCCTTTCAGTATTATACATGATCAGATCTTTACAATTTTGCACCTGGACCAAAAAAAAGATATTTTAATAGTTTCTGGACACTGATGTAACCCCACCAAGTAGATCGGACCAAGCTTCAACTGTACAGGAAAGTTTTTATTGAGAAAAAACTATAATAACAAAATCTTCTAAGTGTGATTGGGCTATGCCTTCTCCCTTGTTAATTTCTATGTGAATTATGGAGGTGTGTATCTAAGCCACTTATACATAGAGCTAGTCCTTGCTTCCTGATCACTCATTCAATGATGTTCAACTTTGCAAGGGTACAGAAAAATGAGACATTACTGGTCCTTAAAGTTGTGGGCATCTCTGCAGTCCCAATTCAGCTGTTTGGCAACCAGAATGCATTTTATAATGTTCCTAAGTTACATGATCATCATTTGTGGCCTTCACAGCCAGCTTCCAACAAGCAAAGTCAATGGGAAAGCCAGAAGGAAGTCACAAGTAACCTTCACATGACATCACATTTAACGACCTGTGGTGATTCACATAATGACTGCAGCCAGAACTGACATTGTAATTTGGTGCAGTCACATGACATTGTGGTTAAAGAACTGCTCTGCTTACAACAGAGTTGCCAGTGGCTAATTTCCCCATTGTAGTTGGTAAGTGAGGACTACCTGTATTTCTGCCAGTTTTAAATTTAAGCCATGTATTTCTCCTTGTTGCTTTAGTAATGGATCTAGTGTATCTCTCTCAAGGTCACCTTCCTGACTCTGTACATCTGGGGATGTAGCCAAGGGAACAGACTTAATTCCCTGCTGAGCCTTCCTCCCAACTAGGACAGTTGCTCTCCAACAGGGATTTGTAACAAGACTTTTTTTTTGTTGAGGCAGAGTCTTAGCAGTCATCCCTTGCTCTAGCCTATACAGTCTATGAAAAAACATTGTCTTCCTAAAATGGGAATTTATTAGATAGAAAGTAAAATAAGTTTAATATTTCTGGGAAATGTCTGTGTAGAACACTGTTAATAATTTAGTTTATCTTTTAATTTAAAACAAGGTACTTAAAAGAATTCTCAAATTTTTGAGTTCAATATGTGCTTCTTAAGAGCCAGGTTAGGTATTAAATTCATATTAAATGGTCAGTGCTCAAATTCTGAAATAAGAATGGGCTCTGGTTAGGTGGCATTGGTATTAATGCCATCTGAGATAGTCCATGGAATGCATACTTTTCCCCCCTGTTGATTACTTATAAAATAGATTTGGGGGAGTAGTGTTTTTGAATCACTGCCTCTTTTTTAGTTGTGATATGCGTATTAAGTAGCCAATCTCATACAAGTAACGTTTCTTATTAACTGATTATCACAAAAAAAGTGCCAGTTTCTAGTGAGGACTATGAAATCTAGGCAAGCAACAGCATATATTATTTTAGCTTTTTAATTATGAATTTCAGAACTTGATTACCTTGTCCTTATTTGTTCCTTTAAGCTAATGTCATGTTCCTTATATGGTGAAAAATATTCTTCAAGTAATATTATCTGTTACCAAGGTACTTCGCAAAACTTTGGACAGAGTGGGTTTAAGCACCCTTGGCATCATTGCTGCAGATGGAAATTGGGACTTTGCCAATCAAATGCTAGTCGATCCTTATCTATATGATGCGGTTGAAATAGTAGGGTAAGTGTGGAAATACAGAGGAACAGTTATTCATCTATTATATATAAAACTTTGTATTAATTAGAATTTGGACGTCAGCTTGATTATCCTGCTTTTATATGCATGGGCTCCAGTATCATTTGTTTCCAGCCCTGCACCTGACACTAGCTTTACTTCCAGATGAGTATGGTATTCATTGTAGCTTAATGGGGATACCAACATCATTTTGCTACCTTCTGGAACTATGTGAGTTTTGTTTTATATAGTATTTTCCACGGATGTTTCTTAAATAGTAACTTTCTTTCCTTTGGATAACCTAAGAACCTAAAGCTTCATATCAATACAGAATTCTCAGGACCTTCACTATCTGCTGATCTTTAGGGGAAATTTTGAAAATTGGTGGCATAAAGTCTAAGAGTTGTTGATATACTTGTATATATATATAGGATTGTGTGGAATATTAAAACACTATAGATTATCTTTTTAGGGAGCCAATAGAAGAGAATAGGAACTCTGAGGAAATTTCTTGTGATTGCTTGGTCCTTTTCAGCGATGGTGTTTTTACTGTATTAAGAATGCACTTCTTGGGAAAATGCTCCATTTTTTGTTTTATTTTATTCTATTTGTGGTGGTATTTGTAATATCATTTTGCTTTTAGATCTGTATCTTAGTTGCTTTGATTGCTAGAGATCAGGGTGGATTTGATTTAAATCAACTCGATTTAAATCACGATTTAAATCATTAGTAAAAAGACTTGATTTAAATCAACTTGATTTAAATAATAATTTTTGAAGAGCAACTGTCATCTCTGACCCGCTGTTGACTCACCGACAGTCCCATTCACTTTAATGTGGATGCCTGCTAATAGGCACTGCCATGATGGATCTGAAATGACAGGTGCTCTTTAAACTCATTCTTGCTGGTAGTTAGAATCTTTAATATTATTATTTGCAAACAAAATGAAAGTTTCCTATTCAGAGTGCTTGGATTCATGGAATGAGTTTACCAAAAATGTAAATATTGCAGAATATACAGCCTCGTGCTACATAACTAAGCTCCATTTCATGCTGAATAAACTAAATTATTAATGTATATTAAATAGAAAACTATCTTTAGATAGATTTTTACTCCAAAAGCATTTTATTAAAATAAATATGACAAAATAAAAATACAATTTAAATAATATATATAATTTAAATTTCAAAAAATCATTTTTTTTATTTTTTTAAAAAAATCATCTATTTTTATCCCTGCCAGAGATGCAGGACTGTGTTGTACATTATGCATTTAAATGTCACCTTTCCAAAGTGAACACGCTGCCTGGTGATTATCAGTGACAATTTTAATGTCTGGTTTACTTACCTGTATCATCTAATCTTATTCTCTATGTTTTCAGTGCTTTGATTTTATGGCTATCTAATGCATTGTCTAGGTGTGCTGCATTAATTAACTCATTGACTAACCTAAACCAGGGGTCGACAAACTTCAACACTCAAAGAGCCACAAAGGTCCTAACTGGAAGCCCCCTATTCAATTCTTGAACCAACCGGAAGTCTGGTTTCCCCCACCATAGAGTCTCCTCAGAGCACGGTGTCCTTTTTCCTCTGCTGACTGGAAGTCTCCTCCTAGTATGGCATCCTTTTTCCTCTACCTATCCTAACTGAAAGTCCTATCAATTGTGGAGCTGGCTGGCGACAGGGAGCCGCAGCAGAGGAATGAAAGAGCCACATGTGGCTCCAGAGCCAAGGGTTGCTGACCCCTGATCCAGAGCCATTAGAGAGTAGCTGTATGCACTGAAAAGTCCATTGCTCAGTGGATAGCAATAGCAATAGCAGTAGACTTATATACCGCTTCATAGGCCTTTCAGGCCTCTCTAAGCGGTTTACAGAGAGTCAGCATATTGCCCCCAACAATCTGGGTCCTCATTTTACCCACCTCGGAAGGATGGAAGGCTGAGTCAACCCTGAGCCGGTGAGATTTGAACCGCTGACTTGCTGATCTAGCAGTAGCCTGCAGTGCTGCATTTAACCACTGCGCCACCTTGGCTCAGGGTTTTAAGACTTTTAAAATGGAACAGTGTTTGATTTCTATTAAAAATGATTTTTGTGAGAAATGATGGCACTTTATTAAATAATAAGGTTATTGTAGAATTCAGATCCAGCATTATCCTGAACCTATGCACTAGGCGTGCAATATCATGTTATTACTAATATAGAAAGAAATCTGGTTAACAGATAAGATGAAATGAAGACATAATTTGACTCTCTCTCTCTCTCTCTCTCTCCCTCTCTCCCTCTCTCCTTCCCTCCTTCTCTGTAGAAAAAATATTTTCCCCCATTCAGAAAACATTTTCTTTTCTAAAAGTTACAAAATGCGATAGGGTATCATAACTTTCTAGAATTTCCCCTGTTCCCCTGATGACTTAGCTGCTCTGTTTTTTAGACTGTTGCATACCTTTTCTTGGTCTTTATAGTATCTTATTTGCTTCCAATATTTCAGTGTTTTATCAAGTCTCAGATTCATTTGTCACAGTCTATATGCACATTATAAATTTGGCTCAAATTGCAATCCTGTAGATAATCTCAAATCTTGAACCTTATTCTGGGTCTCATCTGATAGCTTTGCAGAGAATTGGCCATTCAACGTTGGTTAATGGTCTTCAGTCAATAAGTGTACAAAAGTGCTCTGTGAGCTTTTATTGATATTTTTCTTTCGTAATCTAAAATTCAATTTCACTGAAGATCTTTGTTACACTGTTGAGTAAATACGAGTGGGGAAATTGTTTCATTGACAGCGCTACAGTACTTCCATCAGTGGAAGAGATAAATTATTTTCTCTTCCTCTGTCTCCACCCACCTCCCTGTGTATCATTAGCATCTATTCTCTGGGGCTTTTTCAGGAGGCAACTGGACTTTGTTGTTTTTCTTTGAAGATGTTTCGCTTTTCATCCAAGAAGCTTCTTCAGCTCTGACTGGATGATGTCTGAAGAAGCTTCTTGGAAGAGAAGCGAAACGTCTTCAAAGAAAAACAACGAAGTCCAGTTGTCTCTTCAAAAAGCACCTATGGGACAACCATAACCTGGATGAATGAGAATCTCCATGGACATCTGTTCTCTGGGCTGGAAAAAAATTATGGGGTAAATTGGGGCACGCGGACCACAGAAGGGGGAGAACATTCTGTCGTGTGAACAGATATTGGATTTTGTCCTGATTTGTTTATTCTTCGACATGTCTTATTCTGAAATGAAATGTATTTGCCTGCAAAATTTTTAAAATTTTGCTGCAGGAGAGGTATACCTTTGTTTGGAGAATGAGGCTTTCCTCTTTGTTTCCCCAGCCTGTCCATGGCACTTTCTTATTTATTTATTGAATTTATATGCCATCCGTCTCACTATTCAAAGCAACTATTATGAACTTTGTCCATTTAAATTTTTTAGAAATGAAGCAATTTACTGAAGAGAGTGGCATCTTGCTCTATTTTCCCCTTTGGCAGACAAATGCTTGCATTTATTGTAACATCAAGAGCTGTGGTGGTGTAGTGGTTAGAATGCAGTATTGAACGCTAATTCTTCTCAAATTTGAGTCTCACTGGCTCAAGGTTGACTTGGCCTTCCATCCTTCTAAGGTCGGTAAAATGAGGACCCAGATTGTTAGGGGCAATATGTTGATTCTGTAAGCCGCTTAGAGAGGACCGTAAAGCACTGTTAAGCGGTATATAAGTCTAAGTACTATTGCTATTCACATTTATGCATTTGTCATAGAGAGAGATGCCTGTTTTGTAGCTAGACATCAGTAAAATAAATTGCGCATTTTGGCTTTTTAAATATTTATTTCTTACAAGTGATGAGCAGAAAGATGGCTGGCATACAAATTTAATACATAAATAAATGAATAAAAATGAGTAAAATGCTACTTTTCTTGTCTCTTTATTTTAAAAGATTTTAAGGTACGCTTTGGATAAGCAAGACCTTCAGCGAGTGCAGATCATAGCCAGCGATGACCTCTGGGAACCAATAACCTTTTTCATGCTCACTGACTCTGAGCTCCACGAAGCAGTCAGTATTATTGGGTAGGGCATCTTTACAAAACCGATTTTTTCCTCAAAACCCCTTGCATTCACATCTCAAGCTTTTTCAGTTCTGATTGAATAGTGGGGAATGGAAGGATCATATCATAACATACAATTGCAAAGAATATAAATCCTTCCAATCTCAACCATTCAGTCAGACTGAAGAAGCTACTTGGGTGAGAAGCGAAACATCTTCAAGAAAAAAACACCCTTTGGGGCAATCATGATGTGCATGACTGAGAATTTCGGTAGACATATGCTGAGGTAGCACCTCAGTGGCTCTCCAGTGAATAAAAGTTGCTCCACTTGTCTTTCGTACATGGTTATTATAATAGTTGGCATTCGGCCCTGGTTTCCTGCTGGCTATTTACATATCTACATAGAAATCAACCAAGTGCTTCTTCCAGCTATTAGATAAGAATAGGGATGATTTAATATCTTATAGAAAAGACTTCCAAAGAAAATTATTCTGCTGACATTAGAAGTGAAAGATTGAAACTCATTGGATGCTCTTGGAAGGAGATCTTGGAGAGAATTTAATGGATATGTGTAATGACCGGCACCTTAGATGATGGAAGGCAGCTCTGGCTGCTGAAAATTGGCTTTTTTAGGAAAACACAGGGATGTCTGATAAACCAACATGGGCTAGACAGTGTCACTGCTAAAGTTTTTTTGGTTCTGATGTGCTGGTTTCAGGAGAGTTTAAATCCTCTTAAAGCAAAGGAGGGGAAATCCATGTTAGACTTGCCAAAGTTGAGGAGGAGGAGGAGGGAATGTCTTTCACAGATGGTCACTAACAAGATTGAAGATGATGAAAGAAAAATGGCTTTATCAACCTGAGAGAGGAAAAGAACAGCTGCCAGCTGGATTGACAAAGGAACATTGATGATCTTTGCTTGCATAGTGAAAACAGTCTTGTTGAGGAATGTGGCTGGAAAATGAAAGTAATTGTGTATTTCTTGAAAAAAAGAAAGAAAATCCTAAGGTGGTCTTCTGCTCTGATTCCCCCCCCCCCAATCAAAATGAACCAATGGAAATCCCCAGTCACAGTGATCTCTAATGTTTGCTGGTCCCTATTTTTAAAGAGCTTTGAACATAATTGTTTAAGATATTAAGTCTCTTATGTTTTATTGGAAGGATTTATGTTGGACTGACAAGACTGTCCATAGCAGGGATTTCTGTACCAGGTGTTAGAATTCAGAATATATTAGTTGTTAAATGAAGATAGAGGTTTCAGTTATTTTGCATCACTACATTTCAAAAGGAATCTAGACTTGTGCATCAATACTTTGTTAAATAAATCAAAAGCATTGAGACATTTAGGTCTCTAAATTCTGCTCAGTAGTAATGAGAGTAATGCTGCCACATTGGTAAATAAGTGTGTAGCATTTAGGGTTCCCGAGGTTGAAGATGAAAGGAATGTCCACTCACGGATAGCTGAATCAACCAAAGTTTATTGAGCATCCAGAATTAACATGAGAATCAACAGCAAAATTATTAATCATGAAACATCATTCTTATAGTGTTTTCAGCTTCTTTGAGCTTTACGTATTATCTCATTATTGGCTATCTCCAAGGCACAGTAATTGGTTAGTCTTTACATCATTGGTGTTCATGAGAATGTTCACTTTGTAATAGCTGAGTAAATCAGGTGTTATCAAATAAGTGAATAAAATGTTGCAGGTTATACTTTGTATCATCCCGTGTCCTCGAACATCCCTGGGAACACTGCAAGCAAAGAATAGCTGACAGGCAAATATTTTCTGCAGATTGCTGCAGTTTCTACTTACACGTGTAACCTCAGTTCTAAGGACCATCCAGATGATTCACTGTAAAAACCCTACATAAGTGAAACCCTGGAAATCCTTTTTAAAAATCCTGTCTTTCCTTTGATCTTACCAGACAGCCATGAAGAAAACTGAGGCTAAGACTTGCCAACTGCAATCCAGGGATTATCATACTGATTTATTCTTTTGGTTTTTTCAAACATTTCTGACTTTTAAAATGCTGGATAAATGCTGAGCGTTCACATTGTAAATGGTAGCCTTTAAATGTTATTCCTGAATTCACGCATGAACACTTTTATTTTCTATGTCATGGATTTATTATTGCTGTAAAAGTAAATGCTGAGGAGAATAGATGGGATCAAAGAGATTGCTGAAGTGCCCTTGAAAGAGCTATGAGTAATTTAAGACCAGTTGAGATTCTCAATTTTCCATATAATCATCAAAAATTGAAGCCCTGAGGAAATACCGTTATTAGAAAAGACACCATGCCCTCCATACTTTTCTAGAATGTTACTTAATGAAATGCATATACATTGGAGTTAAAACGTATAAATTTTTCCCTGTCTAGGGCTCACTACCCAGGGACAACAACAGTGAAAAGTGCTCAATTAACCCAAAAGAAACTCTGGTCTTCTGAAGATTACAGTACTTTCAACAATGAAGAGGGTACTGGTTGCTGGGCTCGAATCCTGAATCAAAATTATGTAAATGGGAACATGACTGCGTATGTATTGATACATCTGGTGATATAAAAGTGTATTTCATGACAATAATCTTTATCAAATAATATTGTGAAAACCTTGCTTAATTCTTTTGGCAGTGACAATTGGGTTATTTCATTTACTAAAATTATTTCATTTTAGCAAGTGAAATAATTATGTGCATGAAACTTGGACCAACTATCCCCCCCCCCAATTGTTCATAACAAGAACATTTATACTGCAGATATTCCCCCGTGAGAGTGCTTCTTAATATATGACTTGGTAAATACTTATGTTGTGCTTGATCGATCAACATATAGTAGCTCTTGGGATGAATTAAATAGGTGGATGTTTGCTTGGCCACTTAATTGTCTAAACCTCTGTGAAGCCCTTCCTTTCGATTTTTTGGGCTATTACCATCAAGTGAAAAGTTTCAGAAGAGAGTGAAAGGCAGGCAGATAAATACCTCTCTAAGCTTAGTCTGTGTCAATATTTTCACCTTTGGTAACCATCTCCATTTATTCATATATTTATTTATTGAGATTTTATTAATGATTGCTGCTATCTCTTGTAAAATCACTTGGAAGATTTTGGTTTACGAATAGTGGAATATAATTAATAATTTCCTTTGTTTCTCTTATTCCTTGTTCTTAGCACTCTTGCTTGGAATTTGGTAGCTAGTTACTATGAAGGATTACCCTTTGGAAGGTGTGGTTTAATGACAGCACAAGAACCATGGAGTGGACATTACACTGCGAATTCTCCTATATGGGCCACAGGTACATTTTAAAAGTTAGACCAGTGGTGGGTTACGACCAGGCATACTGGTGCCTGCCGGGAGCACCAGGTACCGTTCTGGTGCTCCAGAGGGCCCACCTGCTCGCCCATGCTCCTTACCAGTATTTGAGCTGTTCAGGGCTGTCGCACATGGAGCGTACGGCGCCTGCGTGATGCTCTGTCGAGCAGCTGGAGCATTGTGAGCGGTAAATATGCATGCACATACTGTGTGCGTGCACAAACATGCTGCACACATTCATGTGGTGGATGCCTGGCCCCGTTGCACTGTACCAGTTGCAATGGGATCTGGAACCCACTACTGAGTTAGACATAAACATTTCCAGTTATCAAATGCATGTTGACCCATTGAGTAGCATATTGAATATCTATTATTTTGAATTATAATATTTGTTGGAGTATAGCAGAATCTTCTAAATGAATAATACATAGCTTTTATAAAAGAATGTGCATGGAGTAAAACAGTTTTGTTTCAACAAGTATGCAAGATTTTGCACAATGGAGTAGCTTCATAGGACTACTGTCAATTTGAAATGATTTCAGACATTTTGTCCTATCAAAATTGAGGCCGTAGGCTCACTCTGTTTCCCATGCACAGATTTCTGACTCAGTCAGGTTTTGAATTCTAACTATTAGGTGTACTGATTCAATGCTTACCTTTTAATAAGCTCATAACTTTATGAAAAAAGTGTGAGTTGTATGATAATATAATGCTGTTCTTACTTTATTGCTTAATCATTCAAAATACTTTTTCATTCAGAAGGTGGTCTGTGCGAACATTTTGGTGATCCACGGAAAAAATATTTGCATTTTTTATATTGCACTAAATCAGGGGTCCTCAAACTACACCCCCTGGGCCAAATACATGCAATGTATATTTGTGTTGCTGGAGAAAGTCTCCCCCTTCTGAATCTTTTTGTGTGGGTCGGAGGGGGCCAGAAATTCCAACTGGGGGTCTGCTTCGGCCTCCTGGCATGGGGCTTTAGGCAAAGGCTAGACGAAAGTGTTGCTGGTGCCGAAGAACCTTGTTCTAGTGGGACTACATCATGGTCTGGAACTGGCTAATCATCTCAGCTCGCTGAGCCTCCAGGTGTTGGCACTTGGTCTTGCACTCCCACAGATCTTCTCTCTGCTTGGAAAGCCTGTGCTTATAGTCCTCAGTGAGGTGCTTCTGCTGAGCCTCCTTCTTGGTCATATCCAATTTGACCTGAACCATTTGTTTTGCCAACTCTTTCTCATGGTGGCTGCTTAGCTCCAGCAACTGCTTCCTTTTGGGACTCTAAGGAGCAGGCAGGCAAGGAATGGCAAATAGAGGCTGGCAAGGCGCCCCTTGACATGAGTGACATTGAGTCACATGACCACCTTGCCATGCCCACCCAGCCAGGCATTAGGCAAATCATATTAGTGGATTTAAAATTATGAATTTAGTGGTCCCTGAGTTCCAAAAGGTTGGTGGCCCCGGGTCTAAATCACAATAGTTTTATTGAGTCACAGACTGATATTGCATTCATGATCCTATACATTATGAAGGAGCTCTTCTGAATTAAATCCATAACCATCTGCATTCCTATAAGAAGTTATTCCTGGACCTTTGAGTTGTAACTACATATAGGTACTGCAGTCAGAGCAAGTTGATCACTTATTAGTAGGACAATTGAGCTATCTCCTTCATGTAATTTTATGTTGACCTTATTATTTTTTCTTCCCATTGAAGCAGGTTTTAGTGTTCTTTTTTTTGTTTTAACACAGCACATACAACACAATTCACCCAACCAGGCTGGTATTACCTGAAAGTAGATGGGCATTTGGAAAAGGGTGGAAGCTTCGTGGCTCTAACTGATGGGCTAGGCAATCTGACCATCGTCATTGAAACTATGGTAATGTTATTCAGCAAAGTCTAATGTAGAATTGATTTCACACACTATAAAACTTATGGAAGCATAACAGTACAAATGCTATGGAGGTATACTGTCTTTGAGTTGCTCTTGGCTCCTGTTAATTCATGAATGTATCCATGGAGTTTTCATGGCAACAATATGAA
Source organism: Thamnophis sirtalis (assembly GCF_051295495.1). Taxonomy (NCBI): domain Eukaryota; kingdom Metazoa; phylum Chordata; class Lepidosauria; order Squamata; family Natricidae; genus Thamnophis; species Thamnophis sirtalis. The sequence continues at coordinate 134,433,052 of NW_028261381.1, read as the reverse complement.
AATGAATTGCTGTTGGGTTTTTTCTTCCCCCCCTCTCTCCCGACTTTCAGTATAGTCTGTAACCCAAGTAGTCTCTGATATTCTCCAAACCAAGTAATAACAGTTTAGTTTTTGAGCCTCCACAAAATCAGTCAAATGCTGCCATCTGCTGATATATATTGAAAATAAATGCTTCTCTATGAGGAGCATTGTACTAGTGTCTTTTCAATTGGTCCACTATAGTCCCTAAGACTGAGTTGTGAATGAGAAGTGCCTTCTTTGAGTCTCAGTTCTGATAGGGCTTCGAGAAAAGATCTTAGACAAGCAAATTTGTCTTCTAGGGATATATTATATTGATTTATTTTACAGGGTTGTAGTATAAATTATTGGTATAGTATGTTTAAAGGATTTTTAAAAAACATTTTGAAATGCAATACGAAAGTCAAGTTATTCATTTATATATTAAACAAATTTATATTTGTTTACATTGAACCACATCCTTGTAACTGGAGTTTTTTCAGAGACTGAATAGATAATAAGTTTATGATTGTGGTTCATTATATTCTTTAACAATTTTGAAATTATGATCTTAAGGTCTTGCATTATGCGCTAAGGATTCAGCAATGCAAATCTAGTCTGTTTTTACTGATTATGTTTGTGTGTGTGTGTCTCTGTGTGTGTGTGTGTGTGTGTGTGTTTTACTGCTGTGTGTTGTTGCTGTATTTCCACTTCCTGATTTGGCATGTCAGATAGAATAGCCTAGTTCCTGGGATCTCCTCACTCCCAGTCACTCCCACAGTTGAAGGGGATATCCTAGACATAAGTTGCAAGCAGAATTATTATTGCAGAGTATTATATTGTGGCTTACAGCCTCTTCAGAACACTGTTCTTAGGAGAGAGACAAAGACAGAGACAGAGATGGGGGTGGAGAAACCTTCTCGCTCCTATTCCTGTGGTCAGTATTTCATGGTCACCAAACATAGCTCAGTTCTCATTGAGCTATTCTTGAGATTTCTTTCTCTTCTGTCCTTTTCTTTTCACCCCACTTTTTTAAAAAAAAGTAATATATACAGTACATCAGCCAGTTCTGACAGTTCTGGAGAACAAGTAGCAGAAATTTTGAGTAGTTTGGAGAACTAGCAAATAGGCTGGCCCCGCCCCAACTGTCCTCCATACTCCCAGCTGATCTTCTTTTGTTGCCCTGAACAGAAGAAGAGAGCTGGAAAGCAGGTTAGTGAGGTGCGGAGGGAATGGGTATTTTGCAGTATCCTTCCCCTGCCGTGCCCACAAAGCCATGCCCACAAAGCCATGTCCGCAGAACTGGTAGTAAATTTTTTTGACTCCCACCACTGCAGTATGTACGTACATACATACATACATACATACATACATACATACATACATAATGATTTTCCAGAATTTGATAATTATGCTTTTATGTGGGTGACACTCTTTATCTAAATAAGCAATGTCATGTACAGTCTGGATGATGGAAATAAAAGGAATGACATTTTGAGGTGATGTTTGATCTGTGCAATTTATTCTTTATTTTTAGACTCACAACCACTCACGATGCATCAGGCCACCACTTCCTCCCTATGTTGTGTCATCCCAAAAGGCAGTTTTCCACTTGAATGGATCCTTTGTAAGTAATTGAACTGTACCTCAATCACTCTGTCAGGTGCCTCAGAGAATAGATGATCAAAACAAGACCAGGCAATAGCTTGTTTTGTTTATCTATAGCAATTAGAATGATTGGCATTTTTAAAGTGACTATGTAGTTGAATGTTACATATAACTAATTGAGGGACAAATTCCATTCCTATGAACCCTATCTTATTGTCTGTTGTCAGAAGTTGTCCATGAACAAATAAAAGTGGTGCAGTTCAGATTCATGGTACTGCAGTGTTTTTGCCTGCCTGTGGTCTAATTATAGTACTAATTTCTGCTATGTAACTCAGATTTCCAAGAAAGACTTAATTTGAACAGGGAAATTCTGGATGTTTGTTCCTTCCATTAAAAAATAATAATTAGCTTATTAATGGGTTTTAACATATTTAAGTGGAACCATCAGCATCAGAATTGATGATAAATGAACCATATTTTAATTTATTTTGAAGTAAATTATAATTGTTTTTATTGTTCTGATTTTAAATAGCATTATGAGCTCTATTTATAAATCTCAGTCATGCATTGGAATGGAAACAATATTGAATAAATATTGTGGGTTCAGCTTGAGTATTATTTAGCTTGACAATTATAGTAGTTGTAATTATAGTGTAAGTTTTTCTTTTATTTTAAAATGGGTAGCAATACATTTTGTTAGAAGTCATGGGCTCATACTCTTAATCAATTGTTAGGTAATAATACTTTTAGAATTTCTGAGATTTTGAAAAGGTTTTTAAATAGAAATAAATACTGTTAAAATTTTTGTTATCTATGCAGTTTGCTACTTTTCCCCAGCATTCAAAGTTTTTTTAAAAAATTGTTTACTTTTTAAAAAATAAATAAATTTTGGGTCTATTAATATGCTGCATTAGTAATAAATTTCAAGGAATGTTGGTAAATATGTAATTCCTTATTGGTCAAATATTATAGCCATGGTGAATGAGATCTTTTTAAAGGCAATTAATTTAACAATACATTGATATCCTTAATCCTTATCTTTCAAAAATGTGGAAATGTTCAATCCTGGAAGAACTTTGGATATATTGTGCTTGGATTGTGTCAAAATAGATAATCATCTACACATGGAAGAATAGTTCAGTTCTAAACTATGAATGTTGAGTCTATGAAATATGTCAACTTTCAAGACTTTGAAGCAGCTTTCTGTCAAGAGAGAGGCAAGACTAGAGAAGTAATTTCATATGAAGTAGATTAAATTCATTATAAATGAACATGAATATTATAATGAATATTATTATTATTAATAATAATATTAATACAATTGATATTAATGCAATGAATATTGTTATAAGCACCTTGATTATTATTTCCTAAAATGATTTGTACCCAGACAACACAAATAAATAAACCTATTTAAAAAAATGAATTGCAACATTGAAAAATTAAAGAAAGTTATGTAATTTCAATAGTCTAATATTTATCTATATAAAAAGGTGTTTAGATTATTGTTATTTTGAATTCCTAGTTTAGAGTTTTGTTTTCTTTTTATTTTCTGCTGCTGTGCCATTGCCTTCTGTCTAAACCACTACAATAGAACTGTGGTGGCTAGACCAAAGGTCAATTTAATCATATCCAATGGCTCACAGTGGCTAAAAAGATACCAGTGGGGAGCCCACAAAGAGAATATGAGCAAACCGGTATCTTATTGCTCATGTTCTATTTATTAACTAGTAATTAAGAGTCTCACTAATTCTGATGCTAAAATGAATACACTGTCATCCTGGCTAGTAGATATTATTAGTCGTCTTCATGTGTTTAATTTTAAAATCATCTATGTTGGTGGCTATAAAGTACCTCAAGAAAATTAAATGTAAACATTTTCTTCTCCAGAACAAATTGAAATCTCTTCAGATGTGGTATTCCAAGCTTGATTTTTCTATTGCCAACTATACATTATTTCAGTCACTTGGGCCTAAGACTGTAAGTACACCATAAGTTAAAGGGTTAATATGACTATGATGCAGTTAATGGATATTGCTTTTAAGAGTCTATTGGAGGAACTAAAGGTATGCAAAGGAACAGCATTTGCCTGCATGCCATCTTCTACAAAACTGCTTCTATAACAAAAGAGTAATGCTGTTTAGGAAAGGTGTTATGAAGTTCCCATGTCTGAAATGCATGCATCTTGTCATAGCAGGCAACATATTCCTGCTTTTAATGAGGCAGCTATGAAATATGAGCACTCTAAATGTTAAAACTATAAGCCCTATTTATTTTAAATTGATCACAGGTGCCCAATTCCAATGGACTCCAGGTGGTGTATAAAACCAAAAATTTAATCTATCTATAACTCCTTACTCTCTCCTAATAAATTGCTGATTTGGGAATGTAGTAAATCACTTGGAATGATAGTTTGCAGCTGAAACTCATTTATTTGGAGCTCTCTGTATATATCCTTCTTCCTCTTAGTTTGCCCACAACAACAACCCTGTGAGGTAGATCGGTCAGAGAGAGGGACTGGCCCAAAGTCACTCAGTTGCTTTCATGTGTAAGGTGCAGAGGTAGGTTGCTACCGGTTCGCACCGGTTCGAGTGAGCGACTAGTAGCAACTGTGACTGAGTCGCCGAACCGATAGGGGTGGCAGGCTAGCCATGCCCCTGAACCGGTTCCTGGGTCGCTCATGCCAGCATGTTTTTTTGTTATTTTATAGTGTGCGCATGTGCAGAACAATTTACAAGTAACTGCTCATGTGCAAGCAATGTGCGGCATGCACATGCAAAATGAACTGGCAGTAACGCCAGCAGGAGCCCACCCCTGGTAAGGTGGGGCTAAATCTCACTGTCTCCTGGTTTCTAGTTTGGTACCTTAAGTGCTAGACCAAATTGTCTCATTCTTGCCAGTGGTCCAAGAATGAATCCTTTCCAATGCTCTGAAAGACTTCCCTGTATGTACTGCTACTACTTGGTCACTTGTCCTCATTTTTGCTATGCAGATCTCTGAAGGAATATTGACGCTCAGCTTGGGCTTGGATGAAATCTATACTTTGACAACTCTAACCACTGGCCATAAAGGCTCTTTCTCAAAACCTCCTCCTTCTCAACCTTTTCCGTTCACTTACAAAGATGATTTCAATATCCGTAAGTCAACATCAAGCTATTTTGAGAGAATTCCTTATTTGATGATCCTAGGCTACTAATCCTTTTTATCAAGGATAGGGCTGTCATCGACAGTATACATTCTCTAGCATTCCCAATAGTAGAGGAACAGAAATCTATAATGGTAAACATAGAAATCAATACAGTGTGAGAATCTATTGACAACCTTAAGTCTAATCTCTTGTTTGGACAAGGATCCAAATTAAACCATCCATGATAGATAACTATTTAGCTTTGCTTGGTGATTATTGCTGCAAATAGTCCATGCATTTGTTCATTGGACTTTCTCTCTGCAGCCTTTTAGTTTTGAAAGCATCTCAGTTGGTGTAAATCACAAAAAAAGTGAATACTGAGATTTGAGCCCACTTGTTCCCAGTCACATACAGATTTCAGTTGACTGTTCTTGGTGGCCTTTTAAAAAAAAATTAGCTTGATAACATTGAAGAGATCAGTTAAGACAATAAAAACACATTTTTCAGTACATATGACGATAAAACATTTATAATGTGAAGGTTTTTTTGCAACTAAGAAATTTCTTCTTTTGTATAATGTGAACAACTATGACTGTGATGGATTGAGCTAATAAAATTTATGTTCTTCAAATAGGCAACCCACCTTTCAGTGAAGCACCATACTTTGCTGATCAAACAGGAGTGTTTGAATATTTTATGAACTCTTCTGATCCAGGGGAGCATGTCTTTACACTCCGACAAGTGGTTACTCAGAGACCTATAACCTGGGTTATGGATGCAACGAACACAATCAGCATTATAGGCAGCTATAAATGGTATGTAGTACATGTGTTGTAGTAAATTTTCAGTTTAGCCCAAAGTTTATTATGAAATGTGGGCATAGCAGTGAACTTACAGTTGCAGAGAATCTTTTGTCGATAGCTTGCTTTATTGTGGCTATTCTTTATTTTAGTTTTATTTCATTCATTTTACATAGCTCCCCATTTCACATATCAGTGGTGGGTTTCCATTTTTTTAAACTACCGGTTTGCGCATGCACATGCGTGCGAAGCTTCTGTGCATGTGCAGAAGTGTCCGGGCAAGTGGGCGGAGCCTTCTGCCATTGCCACTACCAGTTTGCCCGATCCAGGCCGAACCGGGAGCAACCCACCTCTGTCACATATGTGACTATGGCATCTCATCAAACTCATATATAGAAATAATGTAAAATAATTAAAACAAATAACTTCAAGGCCTAATTTTATAGCAAAGTCTTCAGGGACTTCCTAAAGGCCAATGAGATTGTAACCAATCTATTCTGTCACATCAGAAAAAGGTATCCTGAGTCCCATCAGATGGAACTCCTTTGTAGATAAGAACCATAACAGGCCATTTCTGTTGAATCTGAGATATTGTCATGTTTATCTTAATCTTATGCTACATAATGTTTAATTTATGATTGCCACCTAGTGTAATGAGTGTAATGAGAAGCTGATGAGTAGAAGCCATTGCTAAAAGAGAACTGAACATATTTCCTATGACAAAAGTTATCCCAGCTATTGGTAGTATTCTTAAAAATAGGCTTGTTACAAGGATATGACATATTCCGAAGTATAAATTATTTGATCTCTTGAATTCTGGAAACAAAATTGCTGTAAATAAACTTACTTATTATAAGACACTGTGGTGCCCTTCAATTTTAAAAATGAATCTACAGAGTGGCTTACAAATAAATTAAAAAGAACATTCTGATATATAATTATTCCCTATTGCAGCAATCTTTCCCCTGATCTTATCTTTGATATTATTTCTTCCTTAGCTATACCATACTAGAAAAGAGTATACCTGGGAATAAAATGGAGACCCATATAGCTAGGAGCATGGTAGCCAAAGAAATGGAACATTGTGTAATATTGTTGATTATCCTTTTAGATTCAGTTCTTCTAAAGAGACTGATAGTTGCATCTCTATTTCTCTCAGAGGTATTTCCAGGGGTGTTTTTAGGTGCAGTATTTCTGTAACTGTATAATATTTGTAATATATTATAGCATTTTCAATATATCATTTCAATAGTCCTAGATAGCATTGAATGCATCCCAAATTAAACTTAAAAAACTCTTAAAATATTGTGAAGTGTTGGCTTTGTTGGAATCAGCATTTTAAAATCTTATAAGATATCAGGCAGTTTTGAAGGTGGATTTTGTCTGGGTTCTACAAAAATTGCCAATCTTATTTACAATGTGCCTTACTTCATCTTTGCTAAAAATAATCTAAGATGAAGCAGTTTCTTTTGGGAAATCTTATATGGAATAACTTTTAGCCCTAAATAAAGCATTATTATACTTAGAATATTACTTTAGATGTTTAGGGGAGAAGCAGGAAAAAATATCACTCCCCTGACATATTATAATTATGAACTGGATCACCCTTCTATTTCAAATTCTGATTTCAAAATAAGCAAGAGAAAGACTATTCAAACATTAAGGCAATTAGTATCTATTACCCCCCCACCCCATCAGTCCAATATTTAACCATCTTCCATTTATTCTTGCAGGGCAAATATCATAATAAGCTGTGATATTTATATAGAATCAAATAAAGGAGGAGCATTCATTGCAGGAAGAATTAACAAAGGTGGTATATATATTGCATCTGCCAAAGGAATTTTTTTCTGGGTTTTTCCTGATGGCACATATCAAGTTACGAGAGATCTCGGTGAGTTCTTACTTTTTATCTTTTGTAGCATGATGGGGGAGGGTGTTGGATGGGTGGATTGTCCTCTGTTCTCAGAAACTTAATAACTGCCCTGCAAATATTTCATGTTACTTATTTCAGAATCTTACACAACCTAGCGTCTCCAGATGTTAGGAAGGGTAGAAGTTGTACATACTGCTATGTAACAAAGACAAATTACTTGTTTGCCCAATCACACTTGGCCAATAAAGAATTCAATTCAATTCTATTCTATTACCTCCTACTGTTCTAAAGAGAGTCGGAAGTTGGTACCTTCTTTTCTCCCATTACAACATATCCCTTCTTTCCTCCCCTCTCTCTTCTTACTTTTCCATGTTTTTTTTCCTTTGTATTGTATACTTGGATAAACTAATACTCGTAGGATCCCTGCTCCGGAGTTTGTCGGGTGTGAGTCCCTGTTGATGAAGCTGGACCTTGGTGGTCAAGTGGGTCTGTTGCTAATGTACCTACCTCCCAACAGCATTGCAACAGCCCTCCCCTCGCTCCTCGAGTCAGTAGCCGAGTTGGCGGTGGAGTTCCCCAGGCTTATGATTCTGATGGGGCGCAGGAGTTCATGGCTTCCATGACAGCCATGGACTTGACCCAAGTAATTCGAGGTTTGACTCATTCAGCGGGTCACACACTTGACCTTGTATTTCTGTCGGAGCAGTGGAGATGTGATCTAGAGTTGAAGGGCATTAAAACCTTGCCCTTGTCATGGTCTGATCACTTCCTACTGAGGCTTGACTTTCGGAAGCCAATCCCCCACTGTAGGGAGGAGGAACCGATTAGGTGGACCCAATGGGGTTTCAGACGGCGCTTGGAGAAATACCTGACACTATCGTCCACAATCCGGTGGAGTCCTTAGTCGCTGCTTGGAATATAGCGGCGGCGGGGGCTCTAAACCGGATTGCGCCTTTGCGACCTCTCCGAGGTGGCGGATCCAGGAGGGCTCCTTGGTTCACCGAGGAACTCCGGGAGATGAAGCGCCAAAAGAGACGCCTAGAGCGCCACTGGAGGGCCAGTAAGTCTGAGTCAGACCTAGCACTGATGAGAGCCTTTATTAGAGCCTATCTCGTGGCAATACGGGCGGCGAAATGTTCGCATTTTGCTGCCCTTATTGCATCCGCCGAATTGCGCCTAGCCACCTTGTTTAGAATAACCCGCTCCCTCTTGAAAGGGAGGGATGCAGGTGACCCTCTACAGGGTAGAGCTGAGGAATTTGTTCAGTATTTGACGGATAAAGTTGCTCGGATTCGGACAGAGCTGGACTCCAATTGCACGATACCAGCCGAGGTACCGGGGGAGGGTCTTGAGCATGCTTTATGGATTGAGTTTCAACAGGCTTCTCCTGATGAAGTGGACAAGGCCATGGGAGCGGTGAGTGCCTCCACTTGTATACTGGACCCGTGCCCCTCCTGGCTGGTCTCGACCAGCAGGGAGGTGACACGCGGCTGGATCCAGACGATTGTGAACACCTCTCTCCAGGAGGGAATCTTCCCACCCCTCCTAAAGGATGCGGTGGTGAGACCCCTCCTGAAGAAATCGTCTTTAAACCCAGCCATTTTGAGCAACTACCGTCCAGTCTCCAACCTTCCCTTTGTAGGGAAGGTTGTTGAGAAAGTGGTGGCCTCGCAACTCCGACGGTCCTTGGATGAAGCCGATTATCTAGACTCTTTTCAGTCGGGTTTCAGGCCTGGTTACAGCACGGAAACTGCTTTGGTTGCGCTGATCAATGATCTCTGGTAGGCCAGGGATAGGGTTCATCCCTCTATCCTTGTGCTTCTTGACTTCTCAGTGGCCTTCGATACCATCGATCCTTCTGTGACGGTTGCGAGAGGTGGGGGTGGGAGGCACCGTTTTGCGATGGTTCTCCTCTCGGACAGGTCGCAGTCGGTGTTGGTCGGAGGGCAGAGATCGACCCCAAGGACTCTCAAGTATGGGGTGCCGCAGGGTTCGGTCCTGTCCCCCCTCCTATTTAACATCTACATGAAGCCGCTGGGTGAGATCATACGCCGGCACGGGATTAAGTATCACCAATATGCAGACAATATGCAGCTGTATCTGTCTGCCCCGTGCCAACTCAGCAAAGCAGGAGAAGTGATGTGCCAGTGCCTGGAGGCTGTTAGAGTCTGGATGGGAGCAAACAAGTTGGCACTCAATCCAGACAAGACCGAGTGGCTTCTGATGTTCCCTCCCAAAGATTGTCCAACTGTTCCATCTCTCAGGCTGGGGGGTGAAATTATACACCCCTCAGAGAGGGTTCGCAATTTGGGAGTCCTCCTGGACCCACAGCTGACTCTAGAACACCATCTGTCGGCTGTGACCAGGGGGACCTTTGCCCAGGTCCGCCTGGTACACCAATTGCGACCCTACCTGGATCGGGAGGCCCTTCAGACAGTTACTCACGCCCTTGTGACCTCAAGACTGGATTATTGTAATGCGCTCTACATGGGGCTGCCCTTGAAGAGTGTTCGAAGACTCCAATTAGTCCAGAATGCAGCCGCACGAGCGATTGTGGGTGCACCAAGGTACACCCACGTTACACCTATCCTCCGCGAGCTGCACTGGCTACCTATTAGTCTCCGAATCCGCTTCAAGGTGCTGATCGCTACCTATAAAGCCCTACATGGCATCGGACCTGGGTACCTGAGAGACTGCCTCTTGCCGATTACCTCTCTCAGACCAATTAGATCGCACAGGTTGGGTCTCCTCCGGATTCCATCTGCCAGCCAATGTCGGCTGGCAACTCCCCGGGGGAGGGCCTTCTCTGTTGCAGCTCCGGCCCTCTGGAACGTGCTCCCTGTTGAGATCCGGACCCTTACTACCCTCCCGGCCTTCCGCAAAGCCACCAAGTCCTGGCTGTTCCAGCAGGCTGGGGGGAGCTGAGAAGCATCTACCTCCACGGAAATTGTGAATGTTGGTTTTGTTTTTAATATGTTGTCTTTGTCTCGTTCCCCCCTTTCCCTTGTCTTTTGTGAGCCGCCCGGAGTCCTCCGGGAGTGGGCGGCATATAAGACAAACAAACAAACAAACAAACAAACAAACAAATAAATAAATAAATAAATAAATAAATAAATAATACAAAGTTAAATCATAATAAAGGATGGAAGTTGGAGCATTTTTTTTCAATATTCAAAACTGCACTCAAAATGTGATGTGTATCACAAACATTACAACACCAAATAAATTACAATATTGAAAACTATCTTCTATTCTTAGCTTATTTTTAAGTGTATCACTGTATTTGAATATAATATACTAATTATAGTGTATGCTTTTAATTTTGTTTTATTTAATTGTGTTGAAATTCAGAGTTTGGGTGGTACATAATTTCAATTCACTTTCTAGATAGAGAAAGCATTTTAAAATGTTATTCTTTTGTAGCTGGTGTTGAAATCTTGATGAAAGGGTTATCTGGTGTGCGAGCAAACACATGGCATACACTCACTCTGATTCTCAAGGTAAGCATTGAAGTGCTATTCAAATACTGGTAAGCTGATTAACTCCTAAAGAGGAATAAAGGCCTGCTATCTCATTAAGCCATAGGTATTAAAATTCAACTACGTGACAAGCTGCAATTCAGTAGTATCATGCTGGGAAAGTTCCTTTGTTGAAGAATAGCCTCTTAGAGATTAGTACAAGAAATCCCAGCAAGTTAAAACCTGTCTATCCACATATTTTCCAAGAATTGCCCTTCCTAAAGCAGATTTTAATCTATAAGGCATTCCTTGGGATGCATTGTAGTTACATATTTTCCTGTTACTTCTAAAATCTGGACTGTACAATATAGAGTTATATTTTGGACATGTGTGTATTTGTGTGTTTGATACAAAGTGAATAGAGGAAATAACATGGACATCCTCCGCTTACCGTATATACTCAAGTATAAGCTGAGTTTTTCAGCCCACTTTTTGGGCTGAAAAAAAGCCGCCTCGGCTTATACTCGAGTCAGCGAAAAATTTGCCCGAAATGGAGGAGAAAAAGGGGCGGGGCCATGCCGCTGGGTGACGCTCGTGAATGGCCCGGCGCCCCTGTGAGTTTCCCCTCCCTCTGTGTCAGTTTGCCGCGCAGCGCGCACTGCACCATCCCCCCTCCTCACGTTCTAATGTAATGCAGGGCTGTCTTATGATTCCCCTTCCTCCCCCTCCTGCCGCTCTGCAATGATGTCCCACCTCCTCCTTGTTATGGCAAGCAGCCACATAGCGATGTCCCACCTCCTCTGGTACAGTGATCCAATGATAGGAATCACTGTGCCGTGTGTCATAGGAGGCGGGACATCGCTCCCGCGGCTGCACGGGACATCATCATCACAGCGGGACATCAGCATCATGAGGTGAGTGAAGTATTTCACCGCTAGTTTACTGTTTTTCTTTGAAATAAATATTCAAAAACATTATTGGTATCTATTTTTATTTTTGAAATTTACCGGTAGCTGCTGCATTTCCCACTCTAGGCTTATACTCGAGTCAATAACTTTTCCAGTTTTTTGTGGTAAAATTAGGTGCCTCGGCTTATATTCGGGTCGGCCTATACTCGAGTATATACGGGTAATTTAGCTTCTTGTTGCAAGCAGTAGACTCCTATTATCATATGTGGTGGACATGTGCAGAAGCAAGGAAATATTGGACTAAGATAAGAGTATGGTTAAAGAAAATGTTACAACAAGAAATAGAATTCAGACCAGAGATATATTTACTAGGTATTATCCCAGAGAAATTCAAAAAAGAGGATACTTATTTGATTATACATGTAACTACAGCAGTAAGAATTGTATTTGCCCAAAATTGGAAATTAAATAAGCTACCAACAGTTGAAGAGATAATAAAAACTATATTAGATTGTGCAGAGATGAATAGATTGGCAATTAAAATAAAGGATAAAGAGAAACTGAGTACTTCAAGACATGGGGAAGATTTTATGATTGGCTAGAGAAAGGAAACTAGAAAAGAAAGTAGGGAGAAGATATAGAACCCAGACGATGCACTATTAAATGGAAAAGGGGAGGGAAGAAGGGGAAAACAGAAAGGAAAATATTAAATATATAAGTATATATCCAAAAGTGAGATATAAAGGGGAGGAAAATATAGTTAGGATAGATTAGCGAAAGTAAGGGAATAAGAAATGATATCAAATTATGTTTGGGTTTGCGGAAATACCATCCCAAGGAAATATAAACAGAGATCTGAAAGAGACACCTACAATAATAGAAAAGAGAGAGAGGAAGAGAGAATGAAAGGAAGATGGGGGAAAGAAGAAAGAGGTAAGGAGCGGAGGATGGAAGGGAGAGGAAGAGAAGGAGAGAGGGTAGAAAAGGAAGAGTAGGAGTAGGAAAAAGGTAAGGGAAGAAGGAAGGGGAAGGAGAGGAGGAAGGAAGAAAGTAGAGATGGGAGGGTGGGTGAAAAGAAAGGGGAAAAAAGGTGGTGTTACAACAGGAGGAAGGGATGGTAAATAAAGCAACCCAAACTGTATATTACAACCTATTAAATGAAATAATAAATGTATAAGAATGATAAATGTAAAGAAGAATAACAATTATGTGAATGTATATTTAAAATGATATGTAAGAGAATAAAAACAAATTCTGGGAAAAATTTAGCTTGTTGTTCCTGTGACATTAAAATGATACGAATTAATTCACCTGGAAATAACGCTGAAATAGCAAGTTATACTAATTTCCCCTAACTATCTACTTCCCACTCCCCAGTTCTAATATTCTAAATTCCAAAGGTCTCAGAAAGGGTCAGGCTGGCTGGGGAATTCTGAGAGTTGAACTCCGTATCTCTGTAGAGTATCCAAATTATGGATAAAGATGCATGGTGCAAATATAGTTCAGTGGGAGGGGTGACCTTTGGTTATAGAATGTGGCCATGATTTGTTTTCTGGTTTCAATTCAGTGAACATGTTTTGTGAAATTATTTTCAGTGGAGCACTTGCAATGCAGATCTCCCTCAAAATGGAAGATCTAGCATTTGCCTGGTGGGCAAATAGTTTCCAAATAGTTTAGAAAGATTTATTTTCTGCCTCACGATGTGCTTCATCAAACAATATTGACTGAATACAAATTTGTACTTTTCCCTTCTTTTTGACAGGGATCGAATATCGCTGGCATGTTGAATGGCTATCCTCTATGGGAGAACGTCACCACACACATTCCAAATAATGGCTGGGCAGCTATTGGGACCCATTCTTTTGAACTGACACAATTTGATAATTTTCATGTTGAAGCCAGCTGAGGTTTCCATCATGCATTGTCAATTCTGAGTGTGCCTAGTCAAACCTTAATCTAATAATTAATTATGCTACTGGAGATTTTTGATTGTTTCCTGCTAATGTTAATATACATTCAAATGTTCTTTTGATTACAAATTGCTTCTTTTCCTCCTTAATATCAGATCCTTGTTAAAACATTTTTGTGCAAGCTGTAAATGGAAATGTGACACAGTCATATCTGTTACAATTAGATAGAATTTCTGCTTTCAAAATTTCTTATTTCAATAAGTCCATTTTGTGTGGATGTAAAATTCACCTTGCAATCAGATGGAATATCTCATATTTGTTATGAAGTATGAAATAATGAATTTAAGTGGATGTATATGTCTTCTACTAGGACATAAGATTTTACTCCTAGTTTTCTAATGTCTTGTTAGAGTGAGCACAGCATGACTACTATTTTGAGACAACCCAAAATGCAGGACACAGAGGTTTGTCTTACAAACAGTGGTTTATATACAAGACTTTTATATACAAGGATACAGGACACACACACACACACACACACACACACACACACACACACACACACACACAGAGCGAGAGAGAGAGAGCACTAGGCAACCAATCAATCTCCAACTCTACATGGAGAACTACTATGAAGATAATACACGAAGAGATTCACGGGGAGAGAGAGGTGGCCTTTAAAGTACCTCTCATTGATAACAGTATAGCAAATATATTGAAAATACCTATTATTAATCTTATGTTGGTAACCCAATAACCCAGATAGTTTTATAGTTTTTTTCTTTGTGTTTGACTATACATTGAAGGAGGAAAAAAGTTTATAGGTGGTCTTTAGTGAAGTTCAAAATTATGATGGACCTCTCCAGACCTACTTACAACTTGTTCTTGCAGTTCTGATGGCTGCACCACCTCTAAAATGTGTCACCTAATCACATTTTGGGGTCTTGACAACTGGCTTGGATTTATAGCTGTTTTCAGCATTTGGTGGTCACGTGACCATGATTTTTGGTATTTTTTGCTGGTTTCTGGCTTTTACTTCTGATTTCTAGGAAAAAACCTCCATCCATTGGTAAAAGCAGATTTGCTTAATAACTGACACATTTATTTAACAAATGACACAGAGGAGGATGTAAAATTGGACACTGTCACATGTCATCTGATTAACAATTGCCATGACTTACCACCATAATTCCAGGCTCATTTATGTTATAAGTCGAGGACTACCTGTGGGTGGTGAAAATTCACAAGACATTGTTTTATCTCATGTCTGCAGGCCAGTATACATACGAAGATACTATTGCACAAGGACGTTACGAGCAGTAAAATTGTAGAATTTATAATCCAAAGAATTGCACAAGCATCAATATCTCTGGATGGTGTACATATCAAGGCCCCAGCTTTCATGAATAAAAAGCCATGCATAAAAACAATATTTCACATACATTAACTTGCAAGTGCCAATGTTCCTTTATACTTTTTGGTGAAATTTAATATTGAAGAGTAAAATAATTTGCTTATTTATTGATATTTTATTATTTAACTAGTTTCAGTTTTTTAAATTCATTTTAAAGGATACAGAGTAGGTGCTCAATACAAAATAGTGGAGAATAAAACTAATACAAATTGATAATTTATAAGGTAGAGCAAATAGCCCTCTATGAGAATGTACTAAGTTGTCCTGAGTATATAATTGCAAAGGTATACTAAATAATTATAATTGGAGAAAAATATTAACACAATTCCATAACAGCTCAACAGAGGTATATAAGGTTCTGATCAACATTGGATCAGTTCATGTTCATATTTTGACAAATGAAGCTGAAAGATGAATAGTCTATATAAGACAAGTTATGCCAGGAAAGGTTGGGGTTGTGGATTCATTTTCTTTGCTTGTTACTATTGATAATCAGAAACCTTTGCAGTGCTGTTGCAAATTATACAGGTTGTACACCTGGATCTTGTTTTATGTTTTCTCACCTTTTACCTACCATTGAAGGAACCCTAATATGTCCCTGTTTCTGCTAGTGCTAAGGATTGCTGGCTTTATAGAAAGAATAGGTAACTTTTTAAAACTGTGCCCCTTTATAAAAAAATAGTTCAATTTTGGGTCTCTTTTTATTTTATTCTAGGCAGTGTCAACTTTCAATATTCAAAAAACTGGAAAGCTACTTCGAAAGTTGAGTCTGATAAAATTGTGTTTATCCTCTAGATGTTGGTACAAAATATTTTTGTTAAGTGACACACAGATATCTGTCTCGTCTAGTTCAAAGAGAGTTCTGAGACAAGATATTACAGTTGATAATGTATTTGTTTACAGAACAGTTTGTCTATTCCAGACATGATTAAACCAAAAGCCTCCAATTAAACATATTATTTAGACCAAAACAATTGTTTCCTAGCCAGGATATTAAGTTAAATTTCAAACTTTAACAGTGTAGCTTGTTTGTAAGTTATTGATAACCAGTTAGGCAAAGACAAAAGTATGGTTATTCAAAGTTCCTGGTATGAGTGAAATGCTTGCTTATGGCTCAGTTTAAGACAAAAGATGATAAGATTAGCCAATGGTAAATATACTTACATGCAGTTAATAAACTAATAATAGGATAAATGCTTGTCCTCTTTTATTAGTAGAATATTGTTTGGTATCGAAATTAAACACATATCTTTAAAAGGAAACATTTCTTTTGAATTAGAGATAAAAAAGTAACTTTCATCATTAAAGACTAATGACTCAGCAACTAAATAAATTTTGATATCTTATATTGGCCAGGTGTTTAAAACTGGAGGTTGAAATGATGTCTACTTTCTTTTCCTTTTTAGTGTGGGAATATAAAGGATGGACTAAACAGGATTTGTTTTTTGTTTGTTGCCATTTTCTTCCCTAAATAGACTTGAAAGTTGCAGATGAATCATATCATCAGAGCAGACAGGGTCAAAATATTTCACTTTTTTGTTTTGTTGTGCATGATAAAACAAAGAGCAAAATGTGTTTCTTAATTTTTTTCCCTTAGTAACCCCCCTCCCCCCGACAAATACTGAGGATGGATTTAAGATTGAGATGAATGCCTTAAAGTTATTAAGTTAATGAATACTATAAAACTGAAAATGTAAGTTTTCCATTTTGCTTTCTAAGAATTGCAAAAAAAAATTACTAGGACACATGACATCCTTTGCATATAGTTGTCTCCCCCAACCACTTCATTCTGGGAACTGACACATTCCAGCCAGTCTGAACACTAGTTGAAAAAGACTAATTCAGGGATAAGCATGCCTACCTGTCTTTATTGCACTGTGCACCACAAATGTGTAAAATCAATTCGTGTCCATTTATGGAATTACAGATGTTTGTCATAAGATTGGCTTAATTTAACTAAGAAACTGCTTTGATGTTTCAACAATAGTGGTTGAAATAATAATAATAATAATATTAATAATAATAATAATAATATGTGGTTGATTATTGATTATTCCTAATGTTTCAAACAAAGAATAAATGTCATTTAAATCTTTGATTTTTTTCTTGTTTTTTTGTGTGTGTGTTCAAGTCCATTCTCAGCCATGAAAGTTTTCTGGGTTAGTCATATTCTCTGAGTTTAACCTATAGCCGTGATGGTGAACCTATGGCACGTGTGCCCGAAGTGGCACACGTAACCTTTTCTCCTGGCACGTGTGGCATCAGCCGTTCCTCTTCCAGATTTCTGGCAAACGTGCACGTGCCAATCAGCTGGCCTTTGTATGTGAGGCAGTGCCAGAAACTGGAAGAACTGGTCTTTCATTTTACGGCGTGCGCATGTGCGCCGTGTAGCTGATCAGCACGTATGCATGCGTGGCAGTAACTGGCAGTAAGACTTGCTGGCCAGTGCGCCTGCCGGAAACCAGAAGTTAATGTTTTGGGGCATGCATGATCCTTGGGCAACTCCTCTCCCTGATAGTGGCCTAGTGTTCCCTTTTTGGCACTCAGTGCGGAAAAAGATTTGCCATCACTTGCCTATAGAGAGTTCTTGTTGAGAAAAAATTGAGGAGAGAATGCTGTATGTATGCCTTCTTGAAGTCCTGGAGGAAAGGTCGGATATACTGTGAAACTAGTGAAAGTAACTACAGATTAAATTTTCAGAGGTCACCATACTACATAGTGCAGAACATGGTTCAGAAATAAAACTGGGAAAGAAATTTCAATCGTAGAAAATCTATTTTACAAGTAGCAGGTTCAAAGAGAAACCCCTAGTAGATGAAATAAATAAGAGTCTGACGCTTATGCCTGTCAATAGCTGGGTTACACATGATTTGATTTGTTTGGTTTGGCTTAATAGGATGTATGAACAATCAACTGTGGTTAAAGAAGAGCTTTGTGTTGTATTGACAATATTTGGATAATATTTTACATTAATATTGGGATACTATTTTAAACTAAATATTTCCTGAGATCTTCTGTAACCTGAAGAAACACAGAGAAGAGGTGGGATTGGGAACATAATGCAAAGAAGAAGAGCTGGATGTGACTGTCATTAGCAAAATGTTTTTGTTACAGGGAAGAGATTTAATCAAGATATTTAAAAGTAATTGCAACAGCTCTTGGGACTGATTCTTCCATGGTCCCAAATCCAAGGGATCTTATTCCTGTGGTAGATAATCCTGGAAGACCTTGATCAGCTTGAGTAAGGATTCCATGATCCTAAGTCAGAGTCATAACTCTAGCCTTTAAAATCACCTGTTCACCATTTTATTATTTAGTATGTTTTAATGCATTACAGTATTTTGTGCAGTTTTCTATCTTTTTTACCCTGAATCACATATTGGGTGATTGTATATATGCATGCATACCACACCTAAATCTTCACCTCAGTGAGGAGACTCTTCTGGGAGATGGTACATACCAGCAACAATCAGGCTGTTTTTATTTTCACTTTGTTTCCCCAGGGAGGCTTTTAGTTTTTTCTTTTTAAAATAGCACTTCCTACTTTTTAACTTATTCCTAAGCCTATGTTATCTTATACTATAGTCAGACTATACTGTACAGTATATGTGTATTTCTTATTTCCTAAATTTTCCAAATAGCCTATTTGTTGTTTCATCTGTAGGAGTTAAAATCCACCCCTCTCCTAGAAAAATGAAATATCCTGGGAAATATTGAAAAGGCAGAATATTATATTTCCCTGGATAAGAAATGGAGAAACATGTTTTAGGCAGGAAACAGACTCACTCTTAATAGCCCCCACTTTTGTCAATGGACCATTAAGAGACCTGAATCAGTCTATTCTATATAACAAAGATCTCCCCCTTTCAGCTCCAGGTGATGGGATTAAGCAATGCTCAACCAAACATGGACTCAAAACACAGCCTGCAGAGTTGCCCCTGCATGGCTCCATGGGAGTCTGACAACCAGAATACAAGCTCAGGTTCAAAGCCCAGAGAGGGCATAAAACCAGGGACTTTCAGCATCTCTGCCTCTTTTCTTCTTTGCCCAACATCTTGAAGCATGTGATCCTCCTTTTCTGCTCAGGACTTCAAGCCATGTGACCATGTTTACCATTAAACCATCTTTCCAAGCAGCCTCCATGTTTCCAGTGTCTTTCCCCCCACTTGGGACTGAACCCAGAAGGACATTTCTTCCAACACACCAAAGTCTTTAGCCACCATTTAACCACCTTCTCATTGTCTTGTTGCTATCAGCTACTGTTCTGCACTGGCATGGCAGTTTCTCAGTCTGTGCTGGGGTAAAAAAAAGAAGATGGTTTACCAGTTGTTGACTGGCTATAACTTCTCAGCATTGCTGCTGAAGCAGTGAAACTGCTGGGCTTTGCCTCTTCTTTCAATTTGTCTGCCGCTGTTTGCTGAAGTCCAAGCCTTCTCTCCCCACACTATCACTTGCCAGTTAAGTTGATAACTCTACTCCCTCAACTATAAATTATTCCTTTCCATTCTCCCACACAACACAAATCTTTCTTAAAGCACATAGACATGCCCACACTTGACTCCTCAGTGTTTTCCTTTTATAATTGGAAACCAGGTAAAGTCTTCAGGCTGCCTTTAAAGTGCCAAGGGAGGAGGAAACAAAGGGAAGATAATCTTCCAAGCACCATTTTTGAAACGCTGTGTCTCTGCAGACTTCCAAACAAGTGTGAGTGAAGAGCAGAGTTCACTACTTCATTCACTGAAGAATAGTCATTTGGATAACTGTATTTGCATAACAAAATACAACACAAAAATATCTTGTTAGATGCTGTGTGAAAAAGGTATATGAACTTAAGAGATGTGGTTGACAGAGGCAGGTCCACACAACTTTTCACACCTTTTCCTCACAGTTTTTTTTAAAATCACTTTAAGAGAGCAAGAAGCAATTTCAGCCAAGCTTTATCAGAACAGTCAAGCACTGACTTTTCTACCTGCAAGACTCACTAACTGTTGTGGTCATATACTTGTTCTGAATGATAGCCTGTCACAAAAATATCAAGCAAGCATTTTTTCTTCCCAGTCTGGACTCTTAATGTCTAGCTCAAAGCCATTTTAAAATTGCATTACCGGTACCTAGAAAGTTATATAAACTTTAGAGATATATGTAGCTAGCATGTATGCAATTTTCTCTGCTAAATAATAGAACTATTTTTGTCTAGAAATTAAAAAGAGCCCAAAATTATTCTAGCAAGCATTTTTTTCATCAATCAGACTCGCAGTTGGTTATCTGGCAGGCATGCCTTTGATCTTATTTTCCATCTTCAGGTTTACCCCAAATTTTCTGTCTTGAATAGAAAAATCCTTCAGTGTCTCCTCCCCAGTGGTGCTCAAACAATTCTTTTTGGCAAACTTCAGCATTTGTCCACAAGCAAATCCTACTCGTATACCCTTACTAGGTTTTGCAAAAAGAAAAAGAAAAAAAGTCAATCTTCAATAGCCAGCTGCTGACAAACTCAATTTTAACTGCCAGCCATCACCACCATTTCCAATCTTCTTCCTAGAGATATCCCTGATGCTATTTGACTCCACATCTAATGCCAGTGCAGATCTGGTACTGATGCCAGGCTCCTTGCATCTCTGATTTTTCCTGTGTCAACTTTCATATGAGAATCTAAAGTGGTACTCTCAGTTCCTTAGCAGCACAGTGAGAACAAACCATTTTGTTTGGATAGTTGCATTAATGTATGAAGAGCTGGTAAGACACTATAGTAGAGAACATGCTCATCCCATACAGTATTCCTGGGTTTCCATATTACAACTTTCTGTAGGGGGGAAATGATGTTGATCTCTGTTGACAATTTTGCTGTATTTGTCTTATTTCCCTTGATGAAATAGGAGAGCACCAGGCCCGTGGCTCAGTTTCAGCGATTTAGCTCTATAAGATGTAGATAAAGGCAGTCATTGCTGGAATTTTCTTCCTTGTCTTTTCTTTTGACTTGGTATTTTGTTTTTTGCTTTTTCTGTCTGCATTAGAACTGTCCCTCTATTACTTGTTTGCATTAGAAACTAGTGGTGTTCAATTCATTTAAAAAAAATGTAGGCTAGCATTATTTGTAATGTGGAAGATGCCCAAATGAAGGAAAGATAGATGAACTATCTTTAAGGGGTTTACATTATGTTTGTGGAATTATGCAATGCTGATTCCATTCATGCTGCAGTGCCTAGCTGATGCATGATTTTTTTTTGTCTCTGCAAACATACTGAAAATGGACAGCAGCAAAGTTAGAGAGAGAGGAAGAGAGAGAGAGGGAGGGAAGGTGGGAGAGAGAGAGAGAGAGAGAGAGAGAGAGAGAGAGAGAGAGAGAGAGAGAGAGAGAGAAAGGGAGAGAGAAAGAGAGAGAGAATAACATATTTTCATAACTAGTGTACCTGAAAATTTGCCCAAAAAGCGTTTGGAAGAGAGTCACAGTAGATGCACTAGAGAGAGGATGAGGTGATGCAGTCGGCTGATTTTATGAGGGCATTGTTTTCTGCTGACACAAGGAAGGGTGATAGTGTTATAAATCAATTGTGAGGAAATAGCTTGAGTTAACTCTTCCATAGCTAAGCCAGTATTTGATCTCTGCCTTTATTATCAGAATATTGACCCCAACAAATGAGATTTTCTATGCCTCTTGGCCACATTGGGCTGGATATGAAGGGGCTGAAGTTTTCCTTTTTATACTTTAAACACTTTTCAAAAACTTAAATTATAAGAAAATATATGTGCTATAGTGCACATTTTCTGTTCTCCCAGTATTTCTTCTAAATATATAGAACAAGGATATGCAGTGAGAAGACCTGTGATTGGCCTGGAGAACCTGATCTTAGATATTCTCCACCCAGAAAATTCTTCCTCTTCTTTCCCACCCCAATTTTTTTTATTAGTCAACTTAATAAATAGGAATTAATCCTATTAATTAATCATACCAATTCATTCTCATATATACTATTTTGAGCTTCTTAACATGGCAAGAGGAAAACATAATTTATAGCCAATGTTTGTGTCTGCAGCTGCAACTTCTATAAATATTGAACGCAACATGAAAATTTTTCTTAAGAAAAGAAATATTGTGCTGATGCTTTAATTTTTCAAAGAATTATAACTGAATATTAGCAGAATAACATGATAGTTCAGTGATGCTGGAAGTGGATTTCATTCCACATACTGAAATGTTAAGCAAGATTATATTGCAATGTTTTGGCTTGCCAGAAATAAGAAGGGCAGGAAAGAATAAATCTCAGAATAAATTTCTAATGTTCTGCTTCAAATAGATATTCATGGAGAACTGGATTTTTTTTCTCACTCTGCATTATATTAGAGAATTGTGCATAACTGCCTACTGTCAAACAAAACAAATTCCTTTTCATTCCAATGAATCTCTGACTTTTGGTTGAAATGCACTGAAGCAACAGAATTGGTGAAGAGCGTGGATGGTGAGAAGTAAAACTGTCCATGCAGCTAAGATTATTCATTATGTTCTACTTTTTAGCCATCTTTTAAAGCTTCAAATGCATGTTCAGTCAGCACCAGTAGGAGGGATTATATCTACAGTATGCTTGTTATCTCTCTTCCCATATTTTATAAAGGAACCACTAGGATTATCTAGCCCAATTCTCCAACTGTGCAGGAAAGCCATTCCAACATTCAGAAGGGTTGATTGTCCAGCTTGTTCTTAAAGGCCTTCAGAGATGGGGAACCTATATTGGAAAAGGCTAATATTAAACATCTTTGATACAGTTGCCATGTAAACTACATGGATGTATGAAACTGTCTGCTGAAAGGAGTACATCTACAGATTTTCTAAATACAGAGGGAATGGAAGTGAAATGCTGCTCCTAAAAGTATATCATAGAAGAGGGCTTCCCTCTAAGTGCCAGAAGACAGGCTACGGGGGCAACTTTAGAAAGACTTTGATTGCAGGTCTTGATGGGCAAACATGTTCATAATTAAACAGATGAGCCAAAGCATTTAGGACTCTGAAGGTCAATGTCAAAAACCTTAATTTGTGCCTGATAATACAATTGGCAAGCAGTGTAGACATCATCTCATCTCTGTAGCTTGCATTCTCTAAGTGGTCAGACTGACATAGGTCCCTGCTATATTAGATGCTGCTTTGAAAAAATATATCATTCCTCGCAGCCATGTATTATAATAGACAAAATCAGATGATTGATCAGTACTGAGTTAAATGTTTTTCAAAATAAAAGAAAATTATTTTTTTTGCAGATTTTGCTCTAAAAAACACTAAATCTGTGAATGTATTTAGATTAACTCTTGCATGTCATTGCATGTTAAACTCATACCCTGCTGATATATGGGAACTAGCCTTTCAGTTCGGCTATAAATTAAGCTGTCACTCTCCAAGACATAAAACATGCTGTCTCAATCAGCAGGCTTTTCTTTCATCCCTTTCATCCCTGGCTTTCCTGTATTAACTGTGCTTTTTCACCATTACAGCCTGTCATAAGTTCCTAGATGGTATGTTTAGCAGAGCTTGGTCAAGAAAAGGTGCTGCATTTTGTTTTTCATTACAAAGATGGATTGCAGCAATTCTCTGCTGTCCAGCCTCCCTGATGAGGCCTTTCAGCATCCATAGCTTTTCTTGCTGCCAGGCACTTAGTCTTATTAGGTCATCTCAAAAGCAAACTTCATTTCAAGGCGTTGCATGGTGTCATATGCAGCAGTGTGTCTTTTAGGCGACAGTTTTTATTTAATGTCACAAATTAACTTGCCATTTCTTCACTGGGTAGATTTCTTTTTAATCCCTGTTGTTGCTATACTAGAAAGCCCTCTCTCCACCCCGCTTTTAAAATCAAAATAGGTGGGATGAAGGAATCACTGAACCATTGAATGAATGAAAAGATAATTTGGCACAAATGTTTTGTGATTTGATTTTGTGAATGCAAAATTGATCCAATCACATTTTTAAATTTCCCTGATTGTAATGGAACCACTCAAGTATTTATTTGATTTTCATCATAGACATTTCACATTCGGGCCAAA
Organism: Thamnophis sirtalis; assembly: GCF_051295495.1. Taxonomy (NCBI): domain Eukaryota; kingdom Metazoa; phylum Chordata; class Lepidosauria; order Squamata; family Natricidae; genus Thamnophis; species Thamnophis sirtalis. The sequence continues at coordinate 134,408,930 of NW_028261381.1, read as the reverse complement.
ATAAATAATTGGGTAGATCACTATGGAAATAGTAGCATTTCAAACATATATAACAAGTAACTACAGCAACTAACATCTCCTTCTATATCTGTCTTCTGCAGTGATGTTGTAACTGGTAATCTAAGAAATCCATTATGTAATAGAAGATCAACAAGGATATATGGACTTGTTTACTTGCTTTTGTTTCATGTTCATTTTGTAATTTGTCAATTAGTATATAAGGTATAAGATGGCTCAGTGGCTAAGACCTGAGCTTGTCGATCAAAAGTTTGGCGGTTTGAATCCCTATTGCAGAATGAGCTCCCATTACTTGTCCCAGCTTCTACCAACCTAGCAGTTTGAAAGCACATAAAAATGCAAGTAGAAAAATAGGAAACACCTTTGGTGGGAAGGTAACAGCGCTCCGTGCACCTTTGGCATTTAGCCATGCCAGCCACATGACCATGGAGAATGTCTTCGGACAGCACTGGCTCTTTGGCTTTGAAACGGAGATGAGCACTGCCCCTAGAGTCGGGAATGACTGGCACATAGCAATAGCAATAGCAATAGCAGTTAGACTTATATACCGCTTCATAGGGCTTTCAGCCCTCTCTAAGCGGTTTACAGAGTCAGCATATTGCCCCCAACAACAATCCGGGTCCTCATTTTACCCACCTCGGAAGTATGGAAGGCTGAGTCAACCCTGAGCTGGTGGGATTTGAACAGCCGAACTGCAGAACTGCAGTCAGCTGAAGTAGCCTGCAGTGCTGCATTTAACCATTGCGCCACCTCGGCTTCCCTCACATATTTGCGAGGGAAGCCATTACCTTTTATATAAGGTATAAAGATTTATTTATTTATTTATTCCACCTTTATTATTTTTATAAACAACTCAAGGTGACAAACATCCTTAATACTCCTCTCTTCTCCTACTTTCCCCACAACAACCCTGTGAGATGAATTGGCTGAAAGAGATTGACTGTCCCAAATTGACATTCTCCTAATTTCTAGCCTGATGCCTTAACTGCTAGGCCAGGGGTTGGCAACCTTAAATACTCAAAGAGCCACAAAGGTCCTAACTGGAAACCCAGTTCAAGTCCGGTCCCTCACCATAGATCTTCTCCTAGTGTGGCGTCCTTTTTCCTCTACCTGTCCTAACCAAAAGCCCTATCAATTGTGGAGCCTACCAGAAAACCTGCCCCTTGCCATAGAGTCTTCTCCTGGCACACCATGCTTCCCCCCTAACCAGAAGCTCCGTTCAAAATTGTGGCACTAACAGGGAGCTGCAGCAGAGGAATGAAAGAGCCACATGCGGCTCCAGAGCCACGGGTTGCCAACCTCTGTTCTAGGCCAAGTATGAAGCATATTAAGGCAATGTATTCCTGAGGATAATCAGGCAGCAATTGTGAAGACTAATATGGTAAATATTTGTCATTGTCCTAAATCAGATTAATTTTCTCTTTTCTGCAACTTTACCTTATTTCAGCTGCATTAGTAACACCAATGGAAATAAGTAATACCTAGTTCATACAGTATATGACAGTAATCTATAATGATTACATTAAAATATTTTACTAAGCCTAAAACCAACCAACCAAGCTCATTTCTGTTTTGTATTATTTGTCATCAAAGCCAGCATATGGGATAGACTTAGATATGGGGCAGTGAAGTATGCTTTGGTTTGTAGTCTTGAAATTCATTGAATGGTTGTGAATGTCATCATCTTTGTTATGTGTTATTATGTAATTATCACATATAGTTTTGTAGATGTCTGGTAAATATCTATCTATGCCTGTCTGCCTGCCTGCCTGTCTCTACTATACCTTATGCCTTATTCCTACACAAAGTGGATAAAGATAGAAAAAATATATGAATGGACATAGATTAAAACATGACCAAGTAAGGATGGAAGATGGAGTTCAGCTGGCACAATCAAGCAAATCATAGAAGATGAATGCTTTGTTTTTTTTAAATTCTCCATGGAAGAATACCATATGAAAAGGCCACCAGAAAAACAAAACAAGATATGCTTCTAAGGAAATTGGATGTAACAATGAAATTCAAGTGGAAAAATGCTTAGAAAATGGTAATAGAAAAGTACCAAGCTGGGAATGACTAAGTTTATAAAGTGAATAAGAATGGTATTAAGTTGCAACCACCATGTATTACTGATTTAGAGATTTAGAGATTATTTTTTTTTAGAGATTTTATTAATATTTGTAGGCCGCCCTTTTCCCTGAGGGGACTCAGGGCGGCTCACATAAAATCAGGGAGGGGGAATACAGACATTGACATAGAAACATATAATAAAATAGTAAGCAACATACATTCATCATTCGGGAGGGGCGGCTATCCTTGTCCCCAGGCCTGACGGGCTAGCCAGTTCTTAAGGGCTGTGCGGAAGGCCTGGACGGTGGAGAGGGTACGAATCTCCACGGGGAGCTCGTTCCAAAGGGTCGGGGCTACTACTGAGAAGGCCCTCCTCCTTGTAGTTGCCAGCCGGCATTGGCTGGCCGATGGAATACGGAGGAGGCCTAATCTATGTGATCTTATTGGTCGCAGGGAGGTAATTGGCAGAAGGCGGTCTCTCAAGTATCCAGATCCACTACCATGTAGGGCTTTATGGGTGACTAGTAACACCTTGAAGCGCATCCGGAGCTCGACAGGTAGCTCGCGGAGGATAGGTGTTATGTGGGTGAACCGAGGTGCACCCACAATCACTCGCGCGGCCGCGTTCTGTACTAGCTGAAGTCGCCGGATGCTCTTCAAGGGCAGCCCCATGTAGAGCACATTGCAGTATTCCAGCCTAGAGGTCACAAGGGCCCGGGTGACCGTTGTGAGAGCCTCCCGATTCAGGTAGGGTCGCAACTGGCGCACCAGGCGAACCTGGGCGAATGCCCCCCTGGTCACAGCCGTCAAGTGGTGGTCAAACGATAGCTGTGGATCCAGGAGGACTCCCAAGTTGCGAACCCTCTCTGAGGGGTATAGAATTTGACCCCCCAGCCTGAGAGATGGAATATTGGTGGAATCTTTGGGAGGGAAACACAACAGCCACTCGGTCTTTTCTGGGTTGAGCACAAGCTTGTTAACCCTCATCCAGTCCATAACGGCTTCAAGGCCTCGGTTCATCACGTCTGCCGCTTCATTGAGTTGGCATGGGGCGGACAGATACAATTGAGTATCGTAGAACCATACCAGAAATGGATGATATACAAGGCGGCCGTATGCAGGCAGGGCAAGATGTAAAAAGTAGAAAGTCCAGTAATTCATAGATGGCAGTCTTAACGATGAGTAAGTGCCCCAATCCAGGGGGCCAAGGTTTGGAACTAGCCTGAGCCACTTTAGCAGAGGAGGAGGGAAGTGCTGATGTTTTTGGAGCCCAGTCTCTGCCACCATGGTCGCCATCCCCCATTACTCTCACACCAACTCAGCCACAATCCTACTCCCCTAGTGGCTGGAGCGGGAGGCAAAGGGCAATGTCCGGAGAAGGCCGCAGTGACACAGGGCTCAGTTCAGGGGATTTAGAGGGTCGTCCTCTTCCCCACCCTAGCAAGCACACCAGTCAGTCGAAACGGCCAGGTCTTTCCTAAAGCCGTAGGGGCAGATAGCGAATAGCAGGGTGAGCAAGATAGAACCAAGGGGGGGGGGCGTCTGAGGCAGCAACAAGCACAGCCAAAGCTTAAGGTCTCAATAAGCTTCCAACGCTTCCTTCTTTAAGGAGAAGTTGATTAAAATTAAAACCCTCCAGGCTCACCAGTCACTCACTAGGGCTCATCAGGGCTCACTAGTCCTTCAGCGCGAACAAGTTCAAGCAGGCTGGCTAGGGAAGAGGCGTCCGAGATGTAAAAGTGCTGCGGATCAGCTGTTTGAAGTCGCCATCTTCCCTCCACGCTTTCCTTCCAGTTTCAACTACTGCCGCTCTGCTGCTCAGGAGACGGCTGCCAAGATGAACAACGAAGCCTTATCTCATCAGGGGGCTCACTAGGTCGGACGGGCAGCACCAGGAACATCCAGGCGTGCAGGATGGTAAAGAGAAAAAACGCTGACCGTCAGCGTCAGCGTCGCCGTCCTTGCGCAGCCGGGTGGTTGAAGGCTGCAAAGCGTTGCGGGGCTAAAACGAACCTCCGAAGTGTTAGCCCCCAGCTATCTGGAATTCCTCAGGCCCTGCAGATCTTGAGCTCTCCCAGGGTCCCTTTCCAAAAGTTTTTTGCGGTCTGTTTGGAAGGCTTCCCAGCGCTCTTTCGCCAAGTTTGAACAGAGCGAAAGAGCCCGGTCGCCATTCCAAACCCGCGCATGCGCAGATATCACTTAGCTATTTCTAACATGCAGGGCCAAATTTATGCTGGATTTCAGTCCCAAAATATGGAATTTGAGCTCCAAATTGATTAACACAAAATGTTAAACTGATTTAAGAGCCAAGGTGGCGCAGTGGTTAAATGCAGCACTGCAGGCTACTGCTAGATCAGCAGGTCAGCGGTTCAAATCTCACCGGCTCAGGGTTGACTCAGCCTTCCATCCTTCCGAGGTGGGTAAAATGAGGACCCAGATTGTTGGGGGCAATATGCTGACTCTCTGTAAACTGCTTAGAGAGGCCTGAAAGGCCTATGAAGCGGTATATAAGTCTACTGCTATTGCTATTGCTATTGCTATTGCTATTGCTATGATTTTATCAGAAAGTGCTTAAGTATAATCATCAACATATACTTGACCTCATACTAGATCTAGCTGCAGTTGGATTCTTAAACCTAATCTTCCAATGATTTCAAGCTTCAGTTGATTTCAGTTTTTAGTTGTGAGACAGGAAATAGACAGACTCATATTTAGTTTGGCTGATGTAGTCTGACTCCTCTGAAGTCTTTTTAATCTCGGAACTGAATGCCATGTCTTACATTTTGCAGTTTATATTCGTATTTCTTTCAGCTCAAATTGCATTAGAGACCGAAGTACTCCTACATATGTTTTATGAGATGTTATGAAGTCTGTGGTTTCATGCATATTTAATGTTATTGATCTTTAATTGATCTATCATTAAAACACTCAGTAAAAAGCTGTATTGATAAAATCCAGTAAAGTCTATAGATTCTGATAGATTGGAAATGTGTAGAGCAAGGAACCATGCATGATAAATTTCTCCACTTAATGAGTTTGGACTTCAAACTTAGTCTGGCTGAACTGGAGTATGCATAGATGTGTGTGCGGGAGAGAGGGAGAATAAGTAAAGGAAAGATTTAGTGTTTTCAGTTCAATAAGTGATCAATAAAACTTGTAGTGCTCCATATATTTCTCTATGCATTCTGGGTCTCTGGATGAATAATAACAGCAAATAGCACTAGGCATATTATCTTTTTACACTGCTCCTCCCCCCCCCCCAATGACATGGTTAAGACAGAGTTTATTCCTTACATGTGGCATATCTCTGGACAAGATACATGGAGAATTTAACCTGGGTCAGTTCCCCATGTATTCATAAATTCATTCATTTTCAATCATTTTCAATAAATGATACAATTATTCAGAGGATTAAATTGTGTTTTGTGGAAAATGCTGGCTTATCGACTAAGAAACAGAGATGAGCACCCCTAGAATCGGACATGACTGGATAGGGAAAACCTTTACCTTTACTTAAAATTGTTATCCAGGTCATTATCTTGGCTTGTCATTTGTATTTCCTCTTTACTGCTGTCTCTGTTTGCAATCCACAATTTCTTTTTAGTCTGAATAAGGTTGTTTTACCTCTTCATTCTATAAGCCTTTCAAAGCATTTTCTTTAACAACTTTCCTTTCTTCTTTTGTAAATAATATATTCATATAAGTAAAAATTATTTCTGCCATTGTAGTTACACGTTTCTGTTGTCATTCTTCAGAAGTGTTTTGAAATGGCTCAGATTTCACGGCAATATCTACCATTCTTTATAATCTAATGTTTACCCTCCAATTTAAAAATTCCCTTAAGTGTCTAATTTTTGAAACCATAAAAGCTCAAATCTCTGTTATTCGTTTGATAGACTAAACAAAATTGTATTCCCATGAAGGTATTATATACTAATTTTATTTTTCCCCAAATCATTTAGCAAAAATCCTAAGGTTCAAAAGTCCATGTATATGTTTGTTAAATTAATTTTTATTTAGCCTTTTGCTATTTGTTTTAAATTTTTAAGCTTATCATTCATTTTTCTAATTTCTAATATCATATATATTCATTCTAATGTCTTTAATATAAAAATGATTAGGATATGAGATTAGGCTTTTGAAATTAGGATATGAAACATATGTAAGAACAGCTGTAACTTGCTCACCTCTTGCCTTATGATATTTTTATGCCACTCTGATAAGGTGAAATCAGTTCTTGATGAAAAAAGTCAGACAGAAATATTCCAAGAACCTCAGTGAAACTGCTAAGGTCTTACTTTGTAATGCTGTTCTTGCACTATACTTGATCAGTGCAGAATAATAGATCTTATTTGTTCATTTAAATGTTATGGACTGATTGGTTGATTTTCATTAAATAACCAATTAATTAATTACTAAATTCTATAAATGATTATGAATATGATCCCCGCACTCAAATTTCATTTTTTCTCACATGTTCTTTCTGTGTAAGAGAGCTAAGTGGTTTTACATTATTTACAACTATGACGTTTTTTAATCCAGTCAAGATGAAATGTTCTAGAACTCTCCTATTTCTTTCAATTACTATATTTGAGAGATATCAGTGAAGAAAATGACTTAGGTAGATACAATTGCTAGTCATATCTAATGCACCCATCTGTTTCTGTTTGTTGATGCATAATGAGAGGGATCTATTTTTCGTTCATTTAAGGAATAAAAATATTCCCTGAATTACCTTTGACTTCAGGAATGTTCAAATATCTCTTGCATAAGAATGAAAGAATTATATTATATATTTTGGTTAAAGTAAAGCAACAAGAAAAGAGTTGTCACTGGTGCGCTGTTGTAAATAACTAAATTTTAAATCTATTTTGAAGATACTGTGGGTTGTGAATTCTCCATCTATGTAATAGAATAATTACATGTTACAATGTTCTGTTCCCCCCCTTCTGAACAGCTTCTAAACTTCAACTGTATAAAGGTAAACAGCAGCATCACTCCAGTGTATTAAGAAAGACTGATGTTTTTCAAAAACGTAGTCAGCAAGAATTTTATGCCTCTGTCTAGAAAAAGGTGGTTAAAAAAAGAAAAAGAAGATCACCTCCTTCTAATCACAAAATTATCCTGGAATTAGAATGAATGAAAAATATCATAAACATTGCTTCCCAATATTCAAAGTAGATAGTTGGCATGAAATGTGGATAGATAGATAGGTAGACAGATAGTCATACTGTGTGTCTGTGTGAGTGTGTATGATTAGATTTTAAATATACATTTTACAGTAAAATGTCACTAGATGGCAGCATTACTTAGGTTAAATGTTCTAAGTTTTTTAAAATTGCTCTCCTACTCAGGAAAACAATTTAATGTATGGCTACTTTAAGATGTCATTCTCTGTAGTCTTGAGATAAACACAATTTTGAAATGCTAGACTGAAAGAAAGGAACTGAGTGGGCAATAAATGATCAAGAATCTATTGGGACTTTCTAGCCTAACTTTCTCGTCTCTGTGTATGGATATGGCTTGAAAAGGAATTTCTCTCTGCTTGTCCATTGCTTATCATCCAGGTAATTGATCCTGTTGATAATTCCTTGAAAAACCAGAACAAAGCTTGGCAAATGGAATGGAGAAGAGGACATAAACCCCACATTTGTGAACCACATGTTGTTTGCTCATATCCCAGTATTTAATGCTTTTGATTATTACTTGGAAATTCCATTTTGCAAGATTGTATGTACATTAAAAATAAAATACTGAAAGTGAGTAATGAACAGTGATGTGCAGTGAGGTTTATGGCCGGTAAGCGGGCAAAAGCCGCCCTATGTCTGCCGCCCTATGTCTGCACACCAAAGCCCCAGCGCGGCTTTCCGCCATAGAGCGGGACGCATCCAATGGATGACTCTGCTTAACTGTTTAAAAAAAGCCTCTAAAAAAAGTGCCCTCTACAGGAGGAGGTGAGAGAACCACATGCCTCATCTACATAAGGAATTTTTTGCCTTTTAACCCTTGCTTAACTCTGTTCAAGTGATCATAAAGATAGACTAAATGTGGCACATGGTTCTCTCACCTCCTCCTGCAGAGGGCACTTTTTTAGAGGCTTTTTTAAACAGTTAAGCGCTAATCAGAGTCATCCACTGTGACTCTGGCAGCAACTACCTCAGCCTTTTTCCTTTACATTTTTTTTTCTTTTCATGATGACAGTGGTGAGGCCCTGTCTCCCCTGACTGCACGTCACTGGTAATGAATGACCAAGATGGAACTAGTTCTAGACAAGGCAAAGATGCTATTGATTAGGTGACACCCTGATGGAACTTGGAATTCCGCCTGTTCTGTTTGTACTTAGGGTTAGGAATGGAGTTGGTCTGAATTTTGCATTTAGTATCATTTGCCTTCCAAACTTAAAACTTAATCAGAATGCATTGGTCAATTCCATAATTCTAAATTGAGCACAAAAATGATTCTTTTAGAGGAAAATATATGAAACAGTGCTTTTACAGTAGGGAAAATTTAGGAGAGAATATGCCACATCAGGAACAGGCGTAAGAAGAATACTAATTAAGAAAAATGTGAATGAAATTTTCAAGGAAATTTTGTGCAGAATTTTTTGGTTGAACTTTCAAACTGATGTAGAAATCAAGTGAAATAAATATGGATTTGGGGCAATAATAAAACAGCTGGACTTACACATTTCAGTAAGCTATTGTTTCATTATGGTTTGCTAATTAATCCAAAGCAGGCTAGCCTTACATATTGTACTAAACTGTACACCATATAAAAAGCTATCTGTCTTCGAGTAGACTGTAGTTTGTAAGAGTTTCTTGACTCCATTCTAATTCTGAAATTTCAGATAGCAAAATATCTGAAACTGTGTTTCTCTGCACAATTTCTTTTAACAGCTCCTTTCTGGATTATTCTGCCTTGATAATAGCTTTGATTCTCATTATCATGAATTGTCTTTTCTTTGCCAATTGTTATTAAGTTCAATTCAAGGTACTGGTTTTCCCTTCTGTAGTTCTGGGCCTGGCTATAAAAACATGAATTATCTCCTTATGTACCTGCCTGCTTATAACAGAATAATTATAACAGAATAGTTATAATTATAATAGTTGTAATGCAGAATATTTTTTAAAAAAACACCAGTAATATCCATTGGGTTATTTAGAAAATAGAGAGTGCTCTCTCTTGCATCATTCTTAAATGCATTGCTTTTGTAGATAGTTAGATATTCACCTCTGTGGACTTAGAAAAAAGTATTAAAAGATATACTTTTTAAGTGTAAAGTTTTAAAATGTCTTTATCAAGGAATATTATTAGATAATTGTCTAATTATTTTTAAGTATTATACTTCATCTTGATGACTCTTTATGAAAAGGAAGGATAGATTGGTAAATAATAAAGAATAAGTGACATTCATGGAAGACCAGGGATAAAACTTCCTTTTGTTTAGAGAAAACTGACTTACTGTTCAAGGGACAAGGTTAGAAAATATTATCAGAAGGATCTCAATAGGCTGAACCAAAATTATCTGAATGTATTGATAGATTACAAGGTAAACATGAACTGACAGTACGATGAAGCTGCAAAATAATAGTAATAATAAAAAACAAATGCATTAAACTAAGGATATCAAACTGGCAGCCCATGGTCCGGATACGTCATGTGCAGGCCACACCCACTCCAGCTCCATGAAGGGAAAAAATGTTGCGATACATCACATGATGGCAACATGATGCAGAAGTTTGACACCCATGCACTAAACACTAAACAACCTCTACAGAAGTATTGCTACAAGTTCAAAGAATTGTCATCATAGATACAATATGAGTGTTGGAAGGGACTTTAGAAATTAGATAGTGCAATCTCCTGGCCAAATGCTGGAATCTTCCACTGTAACACTCCTTCCTCAGACATCTCTTGAAGCAATTCCAGCAGAAGAGAATTGATCACCTCTGAAAGTAATATTGCTTATTGTTGAACAGCAATTATCATTTGAATCCCCCCCCCCCCGATGTCCATTCAATCTTGCTCTTCGTAATTGAAATCTACTGTTTGTTATCTTGCGTTCTGGAGTTAGCCTGCCTAAACTTCTATACAACAGGCCTTCCGATACATGAAAACACTTATTGTCTGTCCTCACAGTCTTTCATCAGCTTAATTATTCCCAATTGCTCCAATAATTCTTTATAATGTTTTTTTATTCCAGGCTGTTTAAAACTTGGTTCCAGATCTCTTAGCTCTTGGTCACATTTCTATTGAGAGTAGGTTCAACAGGATGATTTCGAGAATCCCTTCCAACTCTTTATTCTAGGATATTCTCAGTCAGTCAAGATAATCATATGTGGGATGAATTAATTGGAGTAATGCACCATTTATTTACATCACATTTATATGGCTGCTCATCTCATTCTGTGCAGTTTTTGTAAACACATGTGCGTAAACTTTATTTCTGTATTAGAAAAGTCAACTGGATGAAGCAAAACAGAGATGGAATCAGTTACTCCTGGCAATTCACCTACCTGGATGCACTATATACAAATACAAACTAACTTACTACAACTATTGCAGGAGCTCAGTTTAGGGGAACCAACCAAATGTGTTTATTTCCATTGCTTAATTCTAGAAACCTTTGGTATAAATTTTCTAGCAATCTATCAATATTTACCTTCTGATTGTTGGAAGTTGAATTGTTCTATGTACTTGTGAGCATTCCTGAGAGAAAAAGAATTAAAAGGTTTAAAAAGAAAGGAAAATCAAAGTGCTTTTACAAAAGGCAATGGGATTGTCTTGTTTTTTCCCCCTTGAAAATATTTAGATTCTTATCCAAGAAGCTTCTTCATTTCACCTTCTTGGATGAGAAGCGAAATGTTCTCAAGAAAGAAAAACCAAGAAAGTCCAGTTGCCTTTTGGAAAAGCACCCTTGGGACAACCATGACCTGAGAATCTCCATAGACAATAGAATTCTTTCAGGAAATCCATTATAAAAACAGGCAAAGCCTAGCACCTAGCTAGTGGCATCCTATGGGGAGAAGAGTCCAAGAGCACGTGCTGTATTTCTGTATACCTGGAAAAAAAAGGAAAAAGAAGTGGCCTCAGATTAATAATATGATAGGCAAAGAGCAAGCAGCCTTTTCCTTAAGACCAAGTGTGGATAAAGAGGACACAAAGGAACTAAATTAAGAATGTGCTTTTCTGTTAATGATATAAGCCTTTTGCTTGCTGACCAAAAGATGGGCCCTAAATAGCCTTTATTGGGTAGATCCTGGGCAGGGGTGGGTTCTGGCTTCTTCTACTGCTGGTTCACTCAGGGATGTGCTTTGGGCACACACACTTGATGTGCACCTTGCGCGCATGCGCAGTAATAAAAAATTGTTACTACCTTGGCTGAACCGATCTGAACCGTTAAGAACCCACTTCTGATCTTGGGTTCTCATAGTAGGATAGATTTCCTGTTGACTGTCTTAATCTTTGTGTTCCTTTGGGAAAGTGAACAGCAAATGCCTTGTAATGCTTTTGTACTGTTCAGTAGGGAAGGCTTAGACAGCTCAAAGTATTAGTCTAGGAATAGATATTATTTTAACTGGCATGTTATTTAATCATCTTTGAACTGAATAAAATGCAGCAGCAAGTTTTCATTTGTAAAGCTTTCTAGATGACATGGCAATTGAGGAAATTTCAAGGGTATTTTAATTGTTCCAGTTGTATTTTGAAATGTTCAATGTTGCATTTTGAGAGAGAAACACAAAAAACAGTATTACACTTAAAAAGAAATGGAAGAAACTGTGCTGAAATGAAGGAAAAGAGATAACATTATGTTGCCATTTTAGAGAGCTTCAAATGTTTGAGAAAATGCTTTTAAAATGATTTATTTGTATTTCCTCCAAAGGAATCCAGAATACAATAAATATTTTATTTTGCTACATGCAGAATATTATTCCAGCAAAAAGATATTATAAAGCTGTTGTTATGCCCAACCTTCAATTTCAAATGTGAATGCATGAATTATGTACTTATCCTTACTAGATCTCTGAAATATCAGAAACAATTACTGTGTCCTTTCCTTAATTTATTTAAATCTGACTTTAAAAAATAACCCTAAGGCTGTTGTAAAGAGTTGTATAAAAATAGCCTGTCCTTTCATTCTCCATGAACTTCAAGTAAGTCTAATTTTTTCTCATGAAGAATCAGATGTTGTGTTACTAATTATTAAAGGATGAAGATATCGTCTTCCTTTAAAATCAAGCCTTTATTTCTAAGATTCTTAAAAAGAATTCATCTGGTATTGGTTATATAGATATTTTAAATGATGAAATCATCTAAACACTCTATTTCTTGTTTTTATAAACATGGGGATGTACATATTCTAAAAACTGTATTAGAAAAAAATAAAACCCCTTTATCCACCAGAAATAAAGATTTTTTTTAAGAAAGGGAGAAGTTAAGATTAGGCTAAAGCAAGAATGCCTCACAGAAAATATCAAATCTACTGTATTTAGTTATGACCAAAAGTGGCACTGTGCCTCTAGGAGGTTCCTTTCCAATGATGATGTTGATGATCCACAGGCAGCTTTTAACTAAACAGTACTAGTATTATATATGGTGATCAAATGAAGTAATGATGGACAAGTATGAATATGAGTGTCTATGTGTTCTACAAAAGAGCAGATTGGAATCTGTTTGGCTTCTAAGAAATCAGATTTTCAGACAGTGAAGAAGGAAAATGAGAGCAAGGTGACCTTCAGGCCATTTCTTTGAAGGCTTCATGGGCTCATTAAGATGTAGATTCTCATGCATCTCTTGGGCAGTGAATGCAGTGAAGTGGCCTTGGCAAATGATCTTTAGTGAGAAATTCATTAATAAGAGAGGAAAAGTGAGGTCTAACTTTGTTTTTAATGAATAAGTTGGCAATTTATGTGATAGATGAAGCTTCAAATAGTAGAAGACATTTCTCTTGTACAAATGAAAAACCTCTTCTGTAAATGCATATTCTACTCAAAGACAGTATTTCAAAGCTCTTGGACAGTGATAACTGCTGCTGAATGGTCTTCATTATGGGGACACTTTCACTACCCAAGCCAGGCTGTCCATAGCCAATTAATTTCCTCTTCCCAACTTTTTTTTTGCATTCCACCCCCACGAAATTCTCAAAATGCATCTTTATACTTATGTTTTAAAGAGGGGAAAGGCAGGGGTAAATACATGCAAAATGTTTGCAACTTACCTCCCCAACCCCCACTCCCTGAGGGGGGGATGCAAAAATGAGATAACAAAACTTAAGCAAAACACACCACTTTATTGTCTTTATTGACCTGACAAAGGCCAATATTTGATGCTATAAACATGGAGATTCTTTGGATTGTTCTGAGACATTATGCATGCTTGAGGAAATTCTTGAAGTCTTTCCATCTCCTCCATGATGGAATGACACGACATATCCCTTACAGTGGCGATATGCCAGCAAAAATTAAAATATGGTTTTGAACAAGAATAAAATAAATAACATACAATTTTAACACCCCCTGTTTACTTCTTTTTCCTAATTGTCAGCTTGGATAACTGCTCCCAATCCAGTTCTATTTCTCCTCTCCTCTCTCTCTCTCCCCCTCTCCTACCCTCCCCCTCTCTCCTACCCTCCCCAGGTAGTCCTCAGCTTACAACCACAATTGAACCCAAAATTTATGTTGCTAAATGAGACATTTAAGTGAATTTTGTCCCATTTTACAACCTTTCTTGCCACAGTTGTTAAGTGAATCATTGCAATTAAGTTAGTGACACGGTTGTTAAATGAATCTGGCTTCCTCATTGACTTTGCTTGTCAGAAGGTTGCAAAGTTGATTATATGATTCTGGAACACTTCAGCTGTCATAAATTGGAGTCAGTTGCCAAGCTGACCAATTTTGATTACGTGACCAAGGGTTATAAATGTGAAAACCAGTCCTAAGTCACTTTTTTCATGTCGTAACTTTGAATGGTCACTAAACAAACTGTTGTCGGTCAAGGACTACATGTATTGTTTTACTGTTTTATGATAATGAATATATTTTATAAATATATTCTCTGTGGCTTCTCCGGCCCTCTGGAACGATCTCCCTGTTGAGATCTGGACCCTTACCACCCTTCTGGCTACTAAGACCTGGCTGTTCCGGCAGGCCTGGGGCAGTTAAATCTTTCAGCCCCAGCCGAGGTTACGACTGTTGTGTGTTTTTAAACTGTTTGTCTTTTTATTTTTTATTTTGTAACCCCCCCCCCTCTTCCCTTTTCTGATTGTTAGCCGCCCTGAGTCTCTCGGGAATAGGGCGGCATACAAACTGAATAAAATCTAAATCTAAAAAATATCTAGCAAAGAAATCAAGTTTATCTTATTTGCAATGTGGGACTTTTCTATGATCTTTGTGATTTTCTTAGACAAGCTTTGATTTTGTTCATTTGTGTTCTGCTCTTTTTTTTATAGCGAGATGACAGGTCACTAATATAGTTTGTTCTTGAAGTAAAATCATAATACCAATATTTTTTTAACAATATTTTTTCAACAGCAAGATTAAGGGAATTTTCATCCAGTTCTGATTTATCATTTGTAGATATGTTGTACACTGTAACAAATCTAGGTGCTTTGGGATGAAATGAATTACCTGAATTAATTCAATCTGATTGGAGTTGGGGTGGAATTTGTCTTGGTTGCCTTGGTAACCTATGTATCAGGATGAAAGGATGAAATGTGAACTTGGATATCTCAGCAGCATTTAATATGCTTCTGCATGGGTTTGGGGGGTAATATAGGCTGCTTTGTGTTACCTCAGAATGATAATTCCAGAAACCGGTTCTTGTAGAAATTATCCCATAATATTCTTTAGCACATTTTCTCACTTCTTACTGCTTGTAATAGCTGCCTAAAACTGTTAATAATGGTGGTGGACAAAATAATGTCACATTATATATTTTATGAAAATCTTACTAAGCGCCACAATTTAATCCTGGGCTACATATATTCTCTATTATTGAAAATCCTACCATTTTAGACAGACCAGAATTGTCACGTTCTAATTTCACATGAGATCCCTCATACTACTTAGTAGGATACATGGTCAATATCAAAAGTTTAAATATCAAGAACAATCTAATTTTATTCTCTTTGTTGATTCCTAAACAAAGATCTCCATCGGGCTCATCAGTACAGTTTCAACCCCATCCAGGAGTCAGTTTAAAATGATCAAGATAATCTTATATTGCCAATATTGCCAGAAATTGAACACTCATTCACTGTACCCAACCAGGTTAGAGATTAGACTATAATTGTCCATTGAAAGTTTGAGGGGAAGTCTCTTAAGAAGTCTTTTTTAAACTTACCACCTTAAGGAGGAATTCTGCCCTTCTTCAAAGTAAGGGTGAGTCCCAAAGTAGATTCCTCAAAGAAGCAATGCCTTTGATATCTCTTCAGCCAATGACTGGATGCAAAGTTTCTCAGAGAACTGGCCTTAAGTGCTTCTGAATTGGCAATGAGGACTCTGCTTCAAAGAACAGTGAATCACAGTATAAATAGTAGATGAACTGGGAGTATGTATAGAAGCCCCGAGAAAAGTTTTACTGATGCAGCATCTGCTTTATTCTACTAAATGTTCTCATGGGTCTTGAATAATAGGAAAAAAGTCTTATCCATAATTTGTCAGAAGAGCCCATGTTCTAAACAACAAACAGGAGCAGTAAACGTATGGATAACAGGTTTTCCATAGCTCTCTCCCCACATTTAAAAGGAACTACCTATGTGATCCAAACTTTCTTTGTTTAGCACCAGGCTTCCCTACTCACCTGTCCATACATCCATGCATCCATCCATCCATCCATCCCACAAAACTTATATTAATATATTTACCTGTTATCACAAGGAATTGAGTTCTCATGGAATCAACTTAATAGTAGAATGAGCTTTTAAATCTGTCAGCTTTGATGGTTCTCCATCTTAGTTTTTGGATGAAAAGACTTCCATCCAAAGATTTTTATTCATTCTAGGCCCAAAAGTTGTGGCTAAGATTTTACCCATTTACTCCAGCGAACTGTATCAAGTAACTTATTTGCAACTCTCTCACACCTTCCCTGCTGAGTAAATTAGAGATTCTTCACCCAATGAATACTTTGCCCTTTGCTTAATTCCAAAATTAAATAAAAATAATAACGTTTTTATTGTTAGTGATACTATTTGTGATCGCCAATATCTCTTATCTCATTTTTCCCAGTGGTTAATGGCAAGAGGAAGGAATGTTTTAGCACTGCATTTTGCACCTGAACAAATTAATAAAATAAAGTGCCTCCCGGGGAATTTTGAAATGTCTCTGAAAATACTTTATTAAAAGCAATATATCAAGTATTGTGATAGAAATGATTTAATTGCATCAGTTCAATGAGTTGCCTTTTTCCTTCTTTGAAATGTCTTCCTTTATATTAATAACTTTGAAACAAAGAACTAGATTTAATATTTCACAGCAATTTAATTTAGCACAAATATTGAGGGAAAGTTTGCTGAAATGAGTTTTGGTTTAAGTACTTTTTATAGGTTTTGCAATAAGGAGGGTTTTAAACTCATTTGATTTGATGATGGCACCCCTTCTTCCCCATTGCAATTGGGTATATAAATATCTATTAAAGGAAGAAACCCTATTCAAGTTTATTAAAATGGCAAATTATTCATAGGTCATTACACCATATCCAAAAGGTTGGTGAAGATATAAAACATTCACAAGAATGGAAGCCAACAGGAAGAGCAAAATTGAAAATGCAATATGATTTCTGTAGATACCGTAGTTGTAATAGCTGAATTAACAGCTTTGATATATCTGCTCCAATATGATATACCTGCTTGTTTATTCAATATTTTTTTCCAGATCCCACTGTCAAAAAAACTTGTAATAATCTTCTCCTCATCACTGACACTTACATATATAAGATTTAGTCTCACAATAATGGACTTGTTTCCACAAGACAGAACAAATCCAATATTTACCAAGTATATTGTTATTATTTATAACTTCTATAACCTTTCCCCATCATAGCTAGTATAAAAGTACTTCAGTTCTAATTACTTAATTGATTCTCTTCATGCCATGGGAACGTTGGCTGACAATATTCTTATTTTTCAGATAAGAAACTAAGAATGTTTATACATAATTATAAAACTGATTGGGATCTGTAATCCAGTGACATGAATATCTTCCAATCCATTGATGATATAGCTTGGTTTTTAGTAATGGAAGAAGGGAGATTATTTTTTCACATTTTTATTTTTAGATCGGGTGAACAGATGAGGCAGACTCAGGCTAGCAGTTTGAAAGCATGTAAAAATGCAAGTAGAAAAATAGGAACCGCCTTTGGTGAGAAGGTAAACAGCATTCTGTGCACCTTTGGCATTTGGTCATGCTGGCCACATGACCACGGAGACGTCTTCGGACAGCGCTGGCTTTTCAGCTTTGAAACAGATTTGTGCACCACCCCTAAGAGTCGGGAACGATTAGCACATATGTGTGAGGGGAAACTTTACCTTTACCTATTTTAGTTTATCTGTAGTTAAGGAATAAAACAGAAATGTTTAAGTCTGAAAAAAGTGTTGTTTCCCTAAGGCCATAAAAACTTATCAAATTCAGTTCTGAATGGAATCTAGAATCAGACACCCATTAGGCAGTACCAAACTGGATCAGAATGGTCAAATTTTCTCTTATTATTTCAAATCTATAGAGCCTCATGAATGAAAATTCTATGCCAGGAAGGGAATTCTGGCTAGCAGGCAGAATGTTTGGAGTGGAGTAATACAAATTTATCTATAAAATTAGGAAAGGCAATTAGAAGGCCTCAGTAAATTATTTGACCTCAAATACTATTTTTGATTGCAATGCAGTATACACATAATCATGATGAATTTAAAAGTATTTGGTTTCAAATGCGCATATTTAAATGCATATGCTATATAATTGCTCTGAAAGAAATTGAGAAGTTTCCATGTTTTATTCCCTGTATTTTCCAAAAAGTTTTGAAGACCTGTCCAATATGTAAAGACAATAAAAACACCTCTCAGAAGCAGAAATTTCTTAGCAGAAATATTATCTTTTATGTTTTTTAAAAATGTTTTTTAATGGAACCTGTGTGATATTTCTTGACTTTTTTTATTTTAGCAGATCGGAAGAAGAAAACTCATATCTATTCAGGGCTAGTCCATAACTCCCTGAAGGTGAGGATTCATTTATAGAATTGAGCCCCTTGCATTCACAACACTGCAAAGGTACTGCTATGGATGGAATGAGTGTCTTCTATTTTTTTCATCGTAGAATAAAAGGCTGTTAGGCTGTGATTATTATGTTATATCAGTGATGGTGAATCTTTTTGGCACCAAGTGCCGAAAAGGGAGCACTTCATGCGTACTTGTCTGGGCTGCGACCAGGAAGAGGAGCCAGAAACGGGGCATGCACGTGCTGGAAAATGAACTTCCGGTTTCTGGCATACACATTTGTGCCAGAAGAAAAGTCTTTCAGGTTCCGGTGCACATGCTCATGCACCGATCAGTTGGCCAGCACTCATGCTCATGCTGGAAAATGGAAGACCAACTCTTCCAGTTTCCGGAACTGCCACACACACAAAGGCCAACTGATTGTTGTGTGTGCATGTGCGCCAGAACCTGGAAGAACAGGTGACACCGCATGTGACAGGTGAAATGGCTCTGTGTGCCACTTTGGACAAGCATTCCATAGGTTAGCCATCATGGTTATATGTTATGTTGTGTTCTGTTTTATGCTACATTTTATTTTGTGCTATGTGTTTCCTGTTATGTTGTGTTATATTATGTTATTATAATAATTTATGGTAGAAGATTACACAGTTTAGCATAGCATTCTAAATTGACTTCTATAGTAGAAATGACCATTTTTACGACACAAGTGGATTTGGAATATTTTTGACTGGTGATGATAATGTTGATGCCACATGTATCATTATCATAGAAATGATGTAACTTACACAATTACAAAAGTGGGTGAGAACATAGTGACCCTCCTTAGATGCCCGTGTGTTTTTTTGTAACCTGCTTCATATGTTTGATATTTGTGCATCATTATTTCCCGCTTCCTCTCTATAGACAGGTGACATAGCAGGATACCCTTTTGGCTTTTGATCCTCCTCCCATCTGAAACCACTCATAGAAGTGGTTACTGCACATCTTTTGCTCCACTTGCATCCTTTCCTGTCAGAAAACCTGCCTGAAAGTTATGTAAGACTAGAGTTCCAATAGACCCAAGAGTAGATTCATTATCATTTTTAGAGCCACATTATGAGAAATTCAGCATTACTATTGATCTCTTAGAGGAGGGTCTTAAAGATTTTAGCTAACTGTAAGATCAGCGGGACTCAGTGGCTTGGTGGCTAAGATGCTCAACTTATCGATCAGAAGGTCAACAGTTTGGTGGTATGAATCCCTAGTGCCACGTAACGAAATGAGCTCCCATTACTTGTCCCAGCTTCTGCCAACCTAGCAGTTTGAAAGCATGTAAAATGCAAGTATAAAAATAGAAACCACCTTTGGTGGAAAGGTAACAGTGTTCTGTGCGCCTTGGGCATTTAGTCATACTGGCCACATGACCACAGAGACTTCTTCGGATAACGTTGGCTCTTCAAGCTTTGAAACGGAGATGAGCACTGCCCCCTAGAGTCAGGAACGACTAGCACATACAGTATGTGCAAGGGGAATCTTTAACTTTACCTTTAAGGTCAGTCTCTTCTCCAAAATGCTGACTTGTAGAACTCCCTCGCTCCAGCAGATGAGGAAAAAAAATCTTTGGGAAAGTAGGAATGTGCAAATAAACTAAAAGGTTGAAAGTAAGCTCAGGAGATGGAATGCCCGCAATGGAAGCAGGAAACAGGTAAGGTAATGCTCAACCTTGCAATTACTTTAGAGATGTAAGGTGCTGAAGATTGCTCATTAATTAAGATTGCAAAAAAGCACATTTGCTTTTTTGTCATTATTCTTCTGTCATTATTCTTTTGAACATTCATCTGACAGGCTTCTAAAAGGTTTATCAGAACTTGTTCTGATTAATTGGAAACTCCACTCCCTCTTTTGCACTGGAGCAGTTTCTGCCTATCTCTAACTCGGGGGTGAGTCACATTTGTGCTTTTGTGTCCTGCTTCATATTTTGCCATCTTGATTCAAAAAGAGTCTGGTTTGAAAGTCCACCTCATCCCACAATTATTAGCATGAAGGCTACTTGTGTACAGCTTTATATAGCTGTTTTGATCCTGCCTCTTCCACTGCAGTCTTTCTATATTTTCCTGGAAGCATGTCTGAAGTAGAAACCCAAACTCATTCAACTAAAGATACTTACTAGAGCTTATTTTGATTTAATCACTTGAAATTTCTCCCAAATAAACTTTTCTATCAATGCATTCTTTTGGAATGAGATTTCATTTTAGAGGGAAAGACTTATGCTTCTCTGTGAGTTTCATTACTTTGTATGATTTCTTTAAAAAGATATTTATTTTACCCAAATTGCATTAGAAATGCATTAAAAGCCAGTGAAGGAATATTTTAAATAGATAAATGTAACCTGTATTCTCCCTCCTCATCTTTTAATTACGATTTTATCTAGATCGGGACATCTATGTTTATTGTTTTAGAGATATTAATATGTTATGATTTTAATGTTTTATGCTGTAAGCTGCCCAGAGCCATTTTGTTATGACATGGATAGAAAATAAATTTAATAAATAAGTAAAACATTGGGAATTATTACATCAAATCTTTGTTATTAAGCTACCTTTACCTTCCCATGAAAGAGCTCAAGCTCATTTTGTTTGTTTCTCATACTCTGTTCATTCAAGTGTTTCTAAAAATTTGTAATTTTTTAAAAACAAATTCTGATGAAGCTCTTGCTTATTTGCATCAGCCAAAATTCAATATATTCAGCTAGTCCCAACATAGAGAAGACCAGGTTGTGTATATACCTGCCAAGTTAGCTATTAAATTTGAAGAGCCTGTCATGAAAAATTAAAGAATGTGCAATCAACTCTACAAAAGTAGTTGTACTCGCAGGGATTAAAAGCCAGATTTTCAACATGAAACTCAAACTTGGTGTGCTGGTAAACTAATCTGACAGTTTTGTTTCCTCCCATGTTATTTAATTATTTTAATCCACATTATTCCTGTCATAGATGAAGGAATCTGCAAAACTTAGTACATTTGCTTACTTATATACTTACTTATTTTTTACCTATTTCTAGAGAATGATGTTGAACAACAGACTCTGTTTATACAGTTTTCTATATGACTAATTTATTATTATTTTTTAAAAAATATTACATGTATATGCTGCCCATCTTGTTATCAATTTTCCAAGTGATAATGTGTGCTGTGTTGAAATTTGCATCAGGATATCTATAAAGTTTGAATGAGAAGTTTCTTTAGCTCATGTATGCTACTTCACCAAATGTATTTTCAGTATGGGGTTCTTCAATAGCAGCATTTTTCAAACTTGAGAATTTTAAGACTTTTAAGACTTCCCAGAATTCCCCGGCCTGCACTGGGGGAAATTTTGGGAGTTGAAGTCCACTTATCTTAAAGTTGGTAAGTTTGACAAATGCTGGTCTATAGCACGGGTATCAAACTCGCGGTGTCAAGTTGCTGTCATGTGACACATTGCAATGTTTCTTCCCTTTGTGGAGCTGGGATAGACATGGCTGCATATGATGATACCCCTGCTCCATAACAAAGAAGAAACAATTTGATATGCAGATTCAGGTATAGATTTCCCAGAAACTAAGAAACTAACCTGGTTTTAATTCTTAAATGCGTTTGCTTGCCATGCCCATTACAGATATACATTCAGTCTTAATTGTTCCCTTTTTATTCTCATGGGAAGCACAGTAAATTTTAATGGTTGTGCCTGAACATTAAGAAGTAAAGTAGTAGCTGTAGGGGTGCAAAAGCATTCAAAATGTTACATTAGCAATGGTATAATAACATTCTCAAGCTGTTCATTGGGATTTACATTGAATTTAAGGGTATAATTGTCTTGAACAATCCTTAAAAGGGTCTTATAATCTCATCATATTCTATCCTCAGGACAGTTCTGGAGGCTTTTCTCATCTCATTCATCCATTTTGAGACTTTCAGTCTTATGAAAACGATGCTCTCCCACTTTAATTATAGGGCTGGTTAAGAATGCATTCTGTTGTTTTCACCCTGTTACTAGTTCACACACTGCTTGTTTATAGCTTTTCAAAAAACTCATTTTTAATAAGGTCAGATTTGCAATTTAAATTAATGTTAATATTTCTTGCAAACTCCAGAGCTGTTTGTTTATAGAATGGCATGTAGATTCTATTAAAAATTTATGGGGTTTAGGTTTTTTTTAAAAGACACACTTTATTTCTTTTGTTTTCCAAAAGACATATCACAGGAAATAAACAGCTGTGCGCTTTCCTTTTTCCATTAAAAAAAACCCAAAACGCAGAACAATAGAAATGAAACAATTAAGCATTAAATTCAGAGTCTGCATTGACAAAATAATTCTTAGTGAGCCATCTCTTTATGCAAATTAGGCATCTTTCTCTGTTGCAAGTATTCTGCACTTAGGACAAGTTGATGAATTTTTGAAATAAATGAACAGAATTTTGTTAATGTTATTTTGGCCATTGCATGTGTTTCCTTTTGTTCATGGGAACCAATGTTCAAACATGCAATATTAATTATTCCAACTATTTCAGCCTATTAAAAACATTGTTCACTGTTGTTTAATATAATTGGAGACAGATAGTCTGAATCATATGTTACATTCTAGATAATCAAACCAGAATGACTAAAGGTCCATATTATATTACTTCATCCCTTTCAGGTGTTGCTTCATACTAGGTTCCTATAACATTAAACTTCAGCAGCCTTTGGAAAACACTTTCAGTGAGTTCTCCTTGATTTCAGGAGATACCAGCCAGTTTTGGGCAACTGTATCTAATTAATTTTTGTATTTTCTGCAAAGCATTAAGAGCATATCCCAAAGCTGCTTTTTCAGGCGGCAACTGGGTGTTCTGGTGTTATTTGGTTTTTTTGCAAACATTTCACTTTTCATCCAAGAAATTTCTTCAGCTCTGACTGGATGGGAATGGAAGGATTTATATTCATTGCAGAAGTTGGTCATTTGGATCCTTTAGAGAGTCATTGAGGCCACCTGGAGGTTTATCTATGTCCTCAAGGTCACATGAGTAATGCAAATGGTTCCTGTAGTCTGCAATTTTTCTGCAAATCCATTAATACCACACCATTAATGATAAGAAGGTCTGGATGAGAAGTGAAATGTCTTCAAAGAAAAAACAAGAAAGGCCAATTGCCTCCTGAAAAAGCACTTTGGGAACAACCATGACCTGGATGACTGAGAATCCCCATAGACCTTTTGCTATACACTTTGGGATGAACACTTTTTGAATGGATTATAAATGGATTTCCAGAAAAATTGCAGACTACAGGAACCATTTGCATTACTCTGAGGACCCTGAGGACCCATATAAAACTCCAAGTGCCTCAACAACTCTCTAAAAGGATGCAAATGATCAGCTGTCTGCAGGGAATATAAATCCTTCTGTTCCCCACTGTCCAGTTCGAGCTGAAGAAGCTTCTTGGATGAGAAGCAAAACATCTTCAAAGAAAAAACAAGAAAATCCAGTTGCCTCCTGAACTTTGGTTCAACTATGACCTGAATGACTGAGAATCTCCCTATATATCAAGAGTATACTAGACCAGGAACATGGAGGGAAATTAATAAGCTGACTAACCAGGGCTAATTGTGCTGTTTGTAGTATCAAGCCAGCAAAATAATATGAAAGGTTGCTCAGTTCACAACAGTGACCCTATCAAGATGATATTGGTAAGTGTCCAAGGTTGACAGGTATTGAAATTTGCCCTGGTACAGTATCAGCCAAATTCCCAGGCTAAGTTCAGAACTGATTTACTGTAAATCATGTACTACATCTCTTTTGTTGTCGTTTTTTTCAAGAATGTCTGCTTTTTCCTGCAATGCCAGATGAAATCATCATAGAACATTTCCATCCAGATCCTAACAAAATGGCTTGGGAATATTTATTCAGTTGATAACCTTTTGTAAGGTAGAGGTATAGGCAGACAGCCATGAACTTAAGAAAGTGGGAGAAGAGCAAGGGTCAGATCCGAAAGAATCACTGCCAATTCAGTCCAGTGACTATTCTGGGAATGAATCAGGACTTGAGATATGACAGATAGCTCTTTAGATGCCTATCAAATGAACCATTGGCTAGATGAGTAGGGCAAAACTATTTGATCCTTAACTACCTAGAGAATTTTTTAAATTTGTAGACTTGGGCATTTATCAAATAGTACTATTGCGGATAAAATAGAAAGGTCCTAATTCTGATTTTATAAACAATCCATAAGCTTATAAATAATTTATGAGCAAATGTACCTATTATATAATGAAAAACAAAAATGCCCTTTTCACTTAGGGGAGAGAAAATATTTTGCTTCCCTAAACTCTCAATTATAGTCCTTGGGTTATCTATTCCATTCCATTTTATTATTTACGTTGTTATTTTATTTTCATGAAATAGTGAAAGTTATTTATTTTATTTATTTGAAATGGTGCTGCCAGGCAGCGAAGATTTTGGTTTCAGGAACTGAGAAAATTGTATGAATGATTCCTTTGTCTGTCATTATGACTCTGTATAAGAGTTTTTATAAAAACTATTCTTTAGAAAGCTATCAAGCAAATATTTTTGCAGTAGTGCTCTCATTTCTTCTGCGTTGGATGTGAGATATTCCTCTATTATTTATAGCAGTAAAGATCTTCCAGGCTTAGAGGTTAAATCAAGGAATGGCAGGACAATTTTACTAATGAAAATTAGTTGCAGAAAGAATAATATAATTGGAGCCTTCAAGTCAATAGTTCACCCTGGTGATTCATGTTAACTTGAGACTTCTGTTGACTCCATTTGAAAGCCGTCACTAGATAATTGAGCCATAAGTTCTTAATGTATTTTGAAGGCATGTGTGTATAAACACACATATGCCATCCATACATATTTTATGCACATACACATAAGGAAATAAGTAGGAATGTGTATCAATCAGACTTTAAACAAATCATTTCATTTGTAATATATTGTCACTTAAGTTTAATCCAATGGATGTATTCAGTTTGGACACATTTGCACTTATTTTTACATTACATCATAATTATGGGCATAAGCCACAATAGCTCTAGAGAAGATTAAGACCATTTCTTAATGCTGGTAAAGGGACTCCCGCAGCAAATGGAGATTTTGATGAAATACATATCATAACATCAAAGGTAAGCTCTTCCCTTTCAATCTGACGTTATAGCAAAAGTACAGAGTAGGCAGAGTTTACATTGTAATGCGATGCACATTTTATCATTTAACCTTCCTGTGGATGCGCATGGGTTGAGATTATTATTATTATTATACAATTGTATCACAGTGGCCATTTGTTTCGCCAGATTTGGCATTGATTACTAGTCGGGCCCCACCCAGGAGCCTAGGACCTCATAAGGTATTTTCGTAATATGCGTGCAGATCCAAGCAGTGCGCCTTTTTGCATTTGACTGATGGTGATTTTGTCAATTTTTAACTGTTTTAAATGTAATTCCAGTGCTTTTGGAATAGCACCCAGTGTGCCAATTACCACTGGAATTACCACTGCTGGTTTGTGCCATAGTCGTTGAATTTCAATTTTTAAGTCCCAGTATTTTGCAATTTTCTCATGTTCCTTCTCGGCGACCCTGCTATCACCTGGTATTGCGATGTCTATGATTGTTACCTTATTTTTCTCAACCAGTGTGATGTCTGGTGTATTATGCACCAGTATTTTGTCCGTTTGTATATGGAAATCCCAAAAGATCTTGACCATCTGATTTTCGGTGACTTTTTCAGGCTGATGTTCCCACCAGTTTGTTGCTGTTTTAATATTATAATTTTTGCACAAATTCCAATGGACCATTTGTGCTACTGAATTGTGCCGCAATTTATAATCAGTCTGCACGATTTTTTACAGCAGCTGAGTATGTGATCAACAGTTTCATCAGCTTCTTTGCAAAGTCTGCATTTGGCATCATCAGAGGATTTTTCGATTTTGGCCTTAATGGCATTTGTGCAGATAGCTTGTTCTTGCGCAGCCAGGATTAGTGACTCTGTTTCTTTCTTTAATGTACCTGTTGTTAACCATAACCAGGTTTGTTCACTGTCCACTTTATCTTTTATTTTTTCCAGAAATTGGCCATGCAGTGCTTTGTTCTGCCAACTCTCCATTCTTGACTTTATCACATCTTTTCTGTATTCTTGTTTCGTCTGTTGGGCCTTCAGTAGATTTTTGTTCTTTACTTCGATTAATAGATGTTCTTGACTTTCTTTTAAATAATCAGCCAGTTCATGTTTTTCTTCTTCAACTGTTTGCTTCACTTGTAATAATCCTCTGCCACCTGATTTTTGGGGCAGATATAGTCTATCAGTATCACCACATGGATGTAAACTGTAGTGCATTGTCATTAGTTTCCTGGTTTTTCGGTCCAAAATGTCCAAATCAGCTTGTGTCCAGTTAACTATACCAGCTGTGTATCTTTTTACTGATATTGCCCAGGTATTTATGGCCTTGATTGTATTTGCACCATTCAATTTAGATTTCAAAATTTTCCTAACTCTGTTGGTGTACTCTCGCCTGACAATGTTTTTTACTTCTCTATGCTTGATGTTATCCAACTGCAGAATGCCTAAGTATTTGTAGGCTTCATTTTCATTGCATTTAATTAGTTGGCCATTGGGCATTTCAATTCCCTCACATGCAGTAATTTTGCCCCTTTTTATGGATACAGTGGCACATTTTTCCATGCCAAACTGCATTGAAATATCAGTGCTGAATACTCGGACTGTATTTGTCAATGATTGGATTTCTATTTCTGACTTTCCATAGAGTTTCAAATCATCCATATATAGTAAATGCGAATTTTTTTCAGCTTCTTTGGCTGTTTGGTAGCCTAATTTCATTTTTTTAAAGATTACTGATAGTGGGATCATTGCGATGATGAAGAGAAGAGGTGAAAGTGAATCACCCTGGAAAATTCCGTGCTTAATATTAACCATTCCGTAGATCTCATTCCCTACTGCTAACTCAGTTCTCCATTGTTTCATCGCCTTTTCAGTAAAGGATGTAATATTTTTGCTAATGCCAGTTGTTTCTAAGCATTTTATGATCCAACTATGTGGCAGTGAGTCAAATGCCTTTTTGTAATCAATCCAGACCATATTCAAGTTCGTTTTTCTGTTCTTACAATTTTTTAATATCATTTTATCAATTAGGAGCTGATCTTTTGTGCCCCTGCTCCTTCTTTTGTTGCCTTTTTGCTCTACTGGCAAGATGTTGCTTGTTTCCAAATAATCCATCATGTTATCTGCAATAATGCCTGTGAGTAATTTTAAGGTTGTTGCCAAGCATGTTATTGATCTGTAGTTTTCAGGTGTTGTTCCTTTAGTTGCATCTTTCTGAATCAAGTATGTTTTTCCAGTTGTCAACCATTCATCAATTTGGCCCTTTGGTAAAATTTCATTCAGTTGCCTGGCCAATATTGCATGTAAACTGGTCAGATATTTGAGCCAGAAACCATGTAATTGGTCCTTTCCAGGTGATGTCCAATTCTTTACCTTTTTTACTCGATTTTTGACCATCTCAGTTGTTATTTCTAATACTTGCATTTGTTTGTTGCCAATGCTTTTATCAAAGTCATGTATCCACTTTGCTTCCTTATTGTAGTCCTTTGCATTTTCCCACAATTCTTTCCAGAATTCAACTGTGGCCTGCTTTTCTGGTTTTTCACTTTTGGTGTCACCATTCACTTTAAGACTTTGATAAAAATGCCGTTGGTCTGATCGAAATTGCTGATTTTGTTTATATTGGATGATTTGTGCCTCATATCTTTCAATTTTTCTAGCTGTTGCTGTTATGCACTGTTTTACAATCTCTACAGCTTCATTGATGTTTCTTGTATCCAATCTATATCTTCTGATTAGCCAATCTATGGTTTTGTTGTTTTTAAGTCGTTGCTCATGCATGTTCTTTAAGTTACTAGCATCTGCCTTTAATTTTTTGACTTTTTGTTCTAATCGGATTTTCCACTTTGGCTTTGATGCTTTTTCTGTTGTGTGACTAGATACTTTGATTTTAATGCCTAGTTCATTAGTGACTATTACACCTGTGCTGTACATTAACTGGTTTGTTTCCAAGATGGATCCCGATTCAATTGTTGAAAACACTGCATTAACCATTTTCATGATAGGGGCCAAAATTTTCTTAGGCACAGTTTTTAGTGATGGTAAACGTTGCATTTCCTCATTAAGCAGAAAATGCTCCATGATCTTATCCTTCAATTCTTTTTGTTTTTGAGTTAGTTCATCAGTTGGTTCAGTGATAACTGGTTCTAGTGGTGGTGGTGGTATTTCCTCCCTGAGAGCTTCTTCTGGGAATTCTACTATAATGTCTTTAGTTGTGTCTTGAATATCAGTTATTTCTGCTTGTGATATTGTTTTTTTGGTTTTGCAATTTGCCTGAATTTCCTCAAGTTCAACTTCACTAAACACTTTATTCCGTATAATAAATCGCCTTTGATCTGCTAGTCGTTGTTCACTAACATTTGAATCTGGATATTGTTCTTTCCATAATTCATACATTCGCTTTAAATAACCTCTTTTTTCTGGCTCTGAGTTGTAGGAATAGGCCATTATGGCACGGTTTTCATCTGCACTATATTTTTGTTGTTTTGTTGGCTGGTCCACTTGTAGCCCACTTGTCGACGGATGTCCAGGGACCCCAACATCCGCTGCAGCCCTTGTTAACCCACGCGACCACCGATGTGGTATAAAATTTTTATTCGTTTCTTTCACCATATTGTATGGGTTGGCGGGGTTTTTTTATGGGGCCAGTTGCCAACCTGACCCCAACCCTCCTCCTTTCTCATCCGGGCTTGGGACCGGCAACGCCGAAGTTTTATTATTATTATTATTATTAATAATAATAATAATAATAATAATAACAATAATAATAAAATTTATATGCCACCCAATCCCGAAGGACTCCGGGCGGCTTACAGAAAAGAAAAAAAAAGAAGAAGAAGGAAAATAAGAAAAGGATAGTTTAAAATTCACAACACACATACATTCACTCTAATCGGGGCTGGACCTCAACAATGAGGTCAACAGCCCCAGGCCTGCCAGAACAGCCAGGTTTTAACAGCTTTCCTGAAGGCCATGAGAGTGGGTAAGGTCCGGATCTCTGGAGGTAGCTGATTCCAAAGGGTCAGAGCAGCCACAGAGAAGGCTCTCTTCCGGGGGCTTGCCAGCCGACACTGTCTGGCTGACGGCATCCGAAGGAGGCCCAATCTGTGGGATCTTACCGGCCGTTGGGAGGTATGTGGCAGTAGGCAGTCTCGCAGGTATGAAGATATCTCAAAAGGATAGCAACAATTACAATATGTGATGTCCTCCAATGTTCCAATTTTTGGACTTCAATTTCCATTTACATATGGATAGCAACAAGCTTGAAAAGTTAGCTTATTTCATTTAATAAGTTACTCATATATAGCAATGATTCTGAATCAATTTTGGATGAGCTTTGGTTAGTTAGATCTCTACATAACAGTATTAATTAAGTCCACTATTAGTTTTCCATGACTGATGCATGATGGATAGACAGCTTACATACAGGTGGCCAGTTAATTATTTTTACATGTGTAATTTTACATTTTAATGCTTGCTTACTTTTTAAATCATTTTTACTATACAAACATCATTATCATTTTTTAAAACCTCTCTTATCTGCCAGCTGTATTACATATAGGGCTGCCAGTAAAACAGAAATATGAAATTCATCTAAAAAAATGCTTTGAGAATAAATAACAATAGTTTTGAAAGCCTGCTGTGTGTTAGAAAGTGGAATCTTTCTGTGGTCTCCATCAAAGAAAATATTGCTCATTGAGAGAAAATTGAAATAAATCAAAAGAACAGTTTTGCATTTTGTCTGTCTTTAGCTTTGATAGTGAATCTTAGTTCTGGTTTTCAAAGAATGTGTAAGTAAGCCTTTCTGACTGATTTTTAGGAAAATTCTGCACTTGTTTTTAAATTTCAAAAGCCATTTCTACAGACTGTTGGCAATATTTATAATCAAAGCCTACCTTGTATCAGTCTCTGGCTTGTTCTCTAGCTCCTATAATCCCTGTGAACCAGCTCACAAAAACTTGTTCTGATGAGTTGTTGTTTTTCTTGGTATATCCAACTGTGGCTAGCCCTATAATTGTTTTTGTGACAGAAACGCCTCTCCAACCATCTGTCTGGGGAGAGAAAGAAAGTTATTCTGGTTATTATCAAAACCCTCCCCACTTCGGTTCCAGGGACCTTCAAAAGAGAAAGGGGTTTTGCATCTTCAAAAGGAGAATGACATTCTGTTGTCATAGCAATATCACTTAGACTTATATACTGCTTCACAGTGCTTTACAGCTCTCTCTAACCAGTTTTACAGAGTGAGTATATTGTTCCCAACAATCTGGGTTCTCATTTTACTGACCTTGGAAGGATGGATGGCTGAGTCAACCTTGAGCCACTCAGGATCCAACCCCTGGAAGTGGAAGGCAGTTAGCCTGCAGTACTGCATTCTAACCACAGAGGCACCACAGCATAGCTAATGAATGTTATGGAGTGTTTTAAATTTTATTTTATTCTTTGATCTGCAGTAATCTAAGGTGCAGCACCAATCATCTTCAACCGATCAATTCATGGTGCTTCTTGCACTTTGCCAAGTGTGAGAAATCATGCCAACTTCTAATATTCTTTACAACGGTTACAAACAAACTTATCTCTCCTCCCTCTTTAAAATTGTACTACATTTTTCTATATTCCACATTTTTC
Organism: Thamnophis sirtalis; assembly: GCF_051295495.1. Classification (NCBI taxonomy): domain Eukaryota; kingdom Metazoa; phylum Chordata; class Lepidosauria; order Squamata; family Natricidae; genus Thamnophis; species Thamnophis sirtalis. Next base: position 134,377,892 of record NW_028261381.1, on the reverse strand, counting down.
CATATTCAACCCTTATAAATCAGCAAATCCTTTTGAAAGAGTATCAAGATCGGGCCAATCTTAGATACCTCCATAAGGAGGAGCCACAATGGAAAAGGCCCTTCTTTTTGGTCCCATTAGATGAACAATCTTCATGGCTTCTTTACCAAGGGCTAGTCGGTGATGCATTTCTTGGGTGCTTGTTGAAGACCCACCACTTCAAAATCTTCATTGTTAATTTTAAGCATGACTCCTTTACTGTTGTCATCAGTTCGATCTCTTTAATTTTTATTTATTTTCATATTTAATTTTTATTCTCACATCTTCATTGTACTTCTTGACTTTGATTACTAAAGATTTTTTTTCTTTTTTGGCTATCAGGGTAATGTCATCAACACAGAACAAATTATTGATGTTTCTTCTTCCAATTTTGAAAAAAAACCGGTTTCACCTTTTGGGAGGGTGAAAACTGCCTCCTCTGGGGCTCTGGAGGCCTTCTGGGAGGCCTGTTTCCCCTCTCCCCAAGCCTCCATGTGGGCCCTGCACTTACCTCACATTCAAAATGGGCCACATGGAGACTCCTGGGAGGGGAGGGGCGGGCAGGGACAAGCAGGGGTGGGATTTGGAGGTTCTCTAAACCAGCCGTAATGTTAACGATAGGTTTTCCTGAACCCGGGCAAACCCATAGCAGTCACCCCTGCCTTAATTTATATATTTATTCATCAATAATCAATAGGAGGAGAGAATTCAGCCTTGTTGCATCTCTTTGCCAACCTAGAGTCAGTCTAGTGTGTGAAGTTAAGGATATTGTGTGATAGTTTGCACAATCTGTTAAGTCTTCATTTTATTGTTTTGGAATGAACAGTGATTTTTTCTAATCGGTTGGCCACTGTGCCATTCTCCACATTTACTGCTATAGCTTGGTAAGAATTTTTACTGATTCTTCTTCAGTATTGTACTTCTTACTGTACTTCTGCCAGTATTCCATCAATTTCTGTAGACTTCTGATTGGCTATAATTGCAGTCCTAATCTAACTTCATCTTCTAAGACTAAAGGGTCTTGTAAGTATGGAATATCCTCTGAGGTATCTTGGATGTTGACATCAGTACAGTAGTTTGGTATATTACTTCCATCTTACCTGGTTTCCTTTGAATTGGTTTCTGTCCTTTGGCATCATTTAACATATCAATTAAAGATTGGAACCACTTTCTAAGTTCAGAGATCTTTTGAAAGGCGTTCTTCTTTTCCCCATATCTATTCCCATCCTCAGTGTCTCTATAGATGTTTTGTGATACTGCTTCTTGTCTCTTTTAGCAGCTCTGTGAAACTTTTTGTTAAGTTCCTTTCAGAGAAGGATGCCAACACTAATACTCTTTCAGGTATCCCCTCAGTGTGCACTGTTCCTTCTTTAGCTGCCATGAGTGCCAAGAAGCAGGGCAAACACCATATTGCATCTTGGCAACAGTAAGTGCCTTGCTAACAAGCTGCAAAATGCTGACTCTGCCAGCAAGTCTTGTGCCTCACTATTGGCAACCACAGGGCAGGGAAAGCTTCAGCAGTGCACCCTGGTAAGGAGAAGAGTTAAACTGTTCAGGGGCTGCCTTTGATTGCTGGAAGTAAGTTAGGCATCTGGCGTTGTGTTTGTGTATTTCTGCTCTTGACTCAAGCTTCTTTTTGTTTTCTGAGTGTTTCTGACTAACTGTCTGGCTCACCCCTCTGTATTTTTCACATATTGTATGTGGTATTTGATCATGAACCTTCCGACTTGCATTATGCCTTCCCACCAGCCTCTAATAAGCTATTGTGCACATGCATATTCCTTCTCTTGCTTCCCCAACAGCTCCTCTGTTGCTTCTCCCCCTCCATCTGCTGGCACCCACTCCCCCGTCCGAGTAGCTCCAAGTATTTTACCCTTCTTTCGGAGAGATTGGCCCACTCCCAAGTAAATCACTGAGCTACACCCATCCTCTAAACATTTTTTGTTTGTTTCTTTTTTAAGCATGTGTTGGGACCTATGAGAAGCCCAAAGGTATTCTATTAAATAAAGATGTTATTGAAGACTTTGGGACATTGATTTTTCAATACCTACTGTATGTTGATTGTTTTCTTAAAAGGGTGAGAATTATATTAATGTTAGGTAAGGAATCTATTAGATGACACTGCTGTCATTCTGATGTCCATAGGTGTCATATTACCCACTTTTCTTCTTTATATGTGGCTGTATTACTCTACTCAAGGACTAATAATGTGGTAGATAATGGCATAGCATTTCTGGTCACCATGAAGCCATCTATATTTGAGCAAGATTTGGTTTGTCTTTTTAGACAGCATTTAGGTGCATTGTCTCACTTGTTTACCTGAATTACACTTCATTAATGTCTTGCCATCTGTTTAGGCCACAGAGTCTTGTGGACAATTTATCAATTAACCCTGATGGTTTTGTTCACTTCCAGAATCCGGCTGGGACTTTTGGCTGAATTTTAAAATGGCAATTTTAAATGTTTTATCTACATTTCCATCAATTTTGGCAGTCTTATTAATCCAGATTTATGCCAGTGAACATATGGCTTTTCCATTTAAAGTATACTGTGGGACTCACAAGAGGGCATTGTGGAGAATAAGAATTTTTGTCCACATGGCTATGTAGACAGAGCATTAAATCTTGCCTTTCTATTTGCTGGTTCCCCATAGGCCAGCACTATACTAATTATCTCCAAAATGATTGATGTTCACTTTTGCAGGTGGAATGTGTGTTATAATTTTTCATTCTTCGATTTATCTCCTTTTAACAGCTGATTATTGCTTTGTGCTGGGGATTGTGAGAAGTGTTTCCAGAAGAAATGCTTTGATTAAAAAAAATGAAAAATGAAAATCTGTATGATGGAATGATTGTTTTGCTCCTTCTTTAACACACAAATTGAATTGGTTTCCATTGGTTTAATTGCTGGAGGCTTTTTAGAAATAATATGAGATGACTGAAACATTCTCAACCTTGATGTTGGAATTAAAGTAGCCTAAAAGTTAAAGAAACAACTGTGAAAAGAGTAATAAGAATAATAAGAAAGCTTTTGCTTATAGTCATTGATCTGTAACAAATAGGTGATACTTTATAAAATGGTATTCATGCTTGCCCATTGTACTGTCAGAAAATACATCCCCCCGCCGCCATATAAGGATATTTTCCTAATTCCTTTCTTACCACCACTATTATATTAGGTCCAAATATTTTAAATTACTAACCATCCATCATGTATTATTCCTCTCCTATATCACTTCTGCCTCCAAAGGTGTAGAAAACTGCGACAGAGTAAACTGTAATGTGCTTTGGTGACCTGGTGGCCCCATAAATGCACCAATTCCCTTCTGTAATATGTTCAGCTGTGTGCCTGGAATGGATTGTTTTCTGTTTTTTGCAGTCTTCTCTTCTCTTAAAAGATCTGACCTGTAATTCATTAGCTGGGCAGACACACGGATGATGTCCCAGTACAATTGACTACAATGTAGTGGCTTGGGGAAATTGCCCATCAAATGAAATGTAAGACTTTTGTTTTCATCTTAAAGAACTTTCTTTCTTTTTTCTTTTTGGAAAAAAAGGGATCTCAGATTCCACTAAGATAAATAATAACAAACATCTTGTATTAATGTTACACTGGAGTTTTTGTTAGTTCTACAGTTAAAAAACAAGCACAGATTTTTCATGGGAATTTCAACACTACTGATATGATCAATGTTGATGTCCAGATTCAACTTCATTTATCCATGTCCAGTATATCATTACTGCAATATCACATGGTAACTTGCTTGTGTGTGTTGAACCATCACACAGACAACACTTACAACTTGCCACATAATCTCTGAATGCAGTCCTTTCCAGTGGAGTCAGTTTTCACAGTGATAAAATACAGCAAAATAAACGGATTATATACAAGACATGCATTTGTTTGTTGATGCTGATTTTACAAATAAGTTTCTTCATTCAGTCCAGTATTTTGCAAGATTCAACCAACAAACTGGAAATGGAAAACATTTACCTCTTACAATCACTGTCCCAGAGAAGCTGACTAAAGTTCTGACTAAAGAACAGAATAAGCTTCTTGGATGAGAAGCAAAATATCTTCAAGGAAAACTAAGAAAGTCCAGTTGCCTTTTGAAAATGCACTTTTGGGACAACCATGATCTGTATGATTGAGAGTCTCCATAGACATCTTCCAATGGGTGGACAAACCACATTATAAATGACCTCTACAACATCACAAGATCTGCTAAAATGCAATGGCAAAGTGATTGTTAGTGGTGCAATTTTTCATTTTTTTTACTAGGATGGGAATGGAAATAAGAGGCCTCTAGGAGGCAGATAACTCTTATTTTCCACCCCTAGGATATCCAGATTCCCCTAGTCAATGGTTTAAAACCTTGCAATCCAAAATGGGGTCACTTTGCTATCTACATTTCAGAAGTAGGCTTTTGTGGCATTTGAAGGTTCACCTCCTAGATGTTTCATCTTCCTATTACTACCCTTAATTTCCACAGAAAAATGAGGAATAGACAAAATCTCAGTTTTGCCCATTCTGATACTACTTTGAAAAGATATCCTGTGGCCCTCCAGATTATTATAGGAATGAATCATAATGATGCTTTACCAATAAAATTTGCCCACCGCACCTTTGGAAGATTATTTGTGCACACTGAATCAAATCTAGCTTTATTATGCCCAAGCTAGGCATGGACCACTGTAATGCTGTGCACAATTGATAATTTATCTCAGAATGGGATCATCTGTCATATTTGCTTGCTTTTTAGTTATAGACCTAGAATAGTAAATTTCATTTTTCACTTCTTTCCTTGTTCTTAATCCTGTTTGGGTCCCTGGAACGTCTAAGTCTAAATAATTCTTTGAACGAAAACATGATAAAGGGATAATCAGTGTTTTAAATCTTTGGAAGTTAATAATCTAGTAGTGATAGTGGTTTCCTCAGCACTCCAAATAATTAAGGTGCCAGTTTCCTCTGCAGGTGAAAGTTATTATTTAATGTAATAAAAGAATGATTCCAATTTAATTTATAATATTTTCACTGCTTTTAAATATTTCTTAGCATTCTAAATTAGTGCTCACTAAAAATTGGAAAAAGAATAGTGGTCTCATTAGGATTTATAATTTGCTTCTGATCTTCTGCCTTACTATAAAGATGATTTCTCTCTTTCTGTATGTGTGTTTGTATAAGCATATTGCTTAAACAGAACTTGAAGAAGGTCTACACAGAAATGCATTTAAACTAAAAAATAAATGGAACCAATAAATGGACCATCTTCCTGCCTTCAAATAATATTACCATGTAATAGGCATCATTATGAACAGTGATTGGGAACTGGTGTTACAGTATATGGCACTCCTATTATGGTTCTCATCTGCCAAGTGTGGGCAACTGTATACTCTTGAAAATCTTCAAAGTCAGATCCATTTGCAACAATATTTTCTCTTTCCTCACCCCTTAATGTACAGTTGACCACAACACTACAAACTCTTTCCGCAGGCACTTGGATTAGTGGAATTCTCAATTGGTGGTGAAGGAAGTTAGCACCCACCCCCCTCCTAGAAGAATGAAATATTTTAGGCAATATTAAAAAGGCAGAATATTATATTTCCCTGGATGAGAGAAAAGGAAATGCTTTTAAAGATAAAACAGCTTCCTGCAGCTCCCTGCCCTCCCCTTCAGCTCCAGAGTGATGGGATTGAGACATAGCGCTCAGGACATGATAGGATTAGCAATAGAACTTACCACATGGCACCTAGGGAGGTTACATCAAGATTCAACCAGGTCTGGGACAAAGAGCCTACAAAGTTAACTAACACCCCTGCCCCCCTGGGAGTCTGACAGCCAATGGGATATATTTCTTACACAGGAGCAGGATATTTTTAAGGTGGGGCCCAACAGAGGGCATAAAACCAAGGCTCTCCCAGCATCCCTTCACTTTCACCCAGGAGCTCCAAGGCATTAAACCATCTTTCCAAGCAGTCTCCATGTTTCCAGTGTCTTTCTTCCCACTTCGAACTGAACCCAGAACATTTCTTCCAACAGTGGGATATCAATAATTTTAGTCCTGACACCATTTTTAGAAGTATTTTTTTCTCTTGCTTTAAAAAAAAATCATTATGTTTCTTGAGTTAGGTGCTCATATAAATATTCTATGACACACAGAAAAATACGGCATACTTCAGGTCCAGGTAGAAGAAGAACATCATGACTTCCAAATATAAGGGACTGGTTTGGACAAAACTCAGCATCACTTTTTCAGATATGGCACAAGAATAATAATAAATGTACTAAGTAACAGTAGCACTTTGCAACAGGCAATTTTTTTTATTACATAGATAGTTTTATTTTCCATTTTCATTTTCTTACAGTCACACATATACTGTACATTATATCTCTTGCTTTTAAAAAAAATCATTATGCAACAGGCAATTTTTGATGTGATAAAGACACAGAGTTCCAGTTCTATTAATCATGTATCTTTGTAGTTTTAAAATTAAGATTTTAAAATCACTGTTTCTTATCTTTTTGATAAAATCACAAGCTTGACAAAAAAGTAATAAACACTTATTTATTGTTGCAGAGTCTCACATTTCAGTAGAGTTGCAAGTGGTGCAGCCTTTATCTACTTCTCCGGTGTACAGTAGCTTTGAGTCTAAAAGGATCCTTAAGCTACAGATATGCTTTTTGTGGGATTCCTGCCTGCATTATCACCGCACAGCAAAATGGCAAATTATATATATGGACAAAAACCACCCTGTCTTATTAGCACTCAATCTCAGTTTCTTTCTTCTCATCCCATCCCTTAGGGCCTCCAAGTCAAACCTCCTACTATATCCTCATCTTGAATTGATATATGCCATAATTTAGTATCATTAGAATATTGATGATACTAGAAGCTTAAATTGGCAAATGATTTCTCTCAGTGGCTTCAAGTGGACATTAAAAAACTTGGGAGAAAACAACAATCACTGCAGTGCTCACTCACCTAGATGGCTTTTTCCTCCCTACTAAGGTCAATAAATGCAGCTCACTTATGAAAGAGCAGGATCACTGTAAAGCAGTATTTCCCACTCCTAATCCTTAAAAGCAGCTTAGAAAGATAAAATGGTAAATGGTATCAAACAATGTTAAGAGATCCCAAGGGACCAGGAAGGATCAGCCCATATCATGTCTCCAGATGAAACCATCCACTAATGTAAAAAGTACAATTTTTGCTCAATGCCCAGGTCTGAATTTTTACTGAAACACATCTAGATAATTGGTTTCTTCTATAATACTTTGTTTTGCATACCCCCCCAGTGGTGGGATTCAATTTTTTTACTACCAGTTCTGTGGGGTGGCTTGGTGGGTATGGCATGGCTTGGTGGGTGTGGCTTGGTGGGCATGGTGGGGGAAGTTTACTGCAAAATCCCCATTCCCTCCTGATCAGCTGGGACTCGGGAGGCAGACAATAGAATGGGTGGGGCCAGTCAGAGGTCGTATTTACCGGTTCTCTGAACTACTCAAAATTTACACTACAGAACTGGTCAGAACCTGCTGAATACCCCTACTCTGATACCAGGGGTGGGTTCCTCCCGGTTCGCACCAGTTCGCACGAACCGGTTCGTCAGTGAACCCGGAAGTAATTAACTTCCGGGAACGCCGGTACCGGTCCTGGCCCCTGTTGCTGCAAAGTGCTCTTTTGCCGGCAAGTCGCAGCTCACTTGCTCATTCCTCCGCCCATCCGCAGCTCGCTCCCTCACTCCCCCACCCATCCGCACTAAGCCCAGCCTGCCGCTCACTGATTGGCTGGAGTCCAGCCAATCAGTGAGCGGGCTGGAGGCGAAGCGAAGCTTTTTTCACACTTGACCTCCATTTGAAAATTCCCTTCGGCCTTTGCTTGCTGCTTCCCCCTCAGATAAGCAACAAAGCCCCAGCAGCGGGGCTCAGGAGGCTTCGGGTGGGTGGCGGCGGCCCATCTTTCATGAGGGAAGGCCTCCAGGCTTTGCTCACGAAAGCTGCGGGCTCGCACGCACTACGCGGCCGAAGCTGGGTGGGTGGGCGGCGGTAGCGGCAGCAGCAGCGTTAGTGGTGGCAGCGGTAGCGGCTGAAGTGGGGGGCGGTGGCCTAGCTTTCGCGAGGGAAGGCCTCCAGTCCTTTCTTTGCAAAAGCCGTGGGCTTGCGTGCACTATGCGGCCGAAGGCGGGTGGGGGGGTGGCGTTAGTGGTGTTAGCAGCGTTAGCAGCATTAGTGGCTGAAGTGGGGGGACGTCAGCCTAGCTTTCGCGAGGGAAGGCCTCCAGGCCTTCCCTTGCAAAAGCCGCGGGCTCGCGTGCACTACGCGGCCGAAGGCGGGTGGGGGGCGGCAGTAGCGACGGCAGCAGTAGCGGCGGCGGCATTAGCAAGCCACTCCCATCCAGTCATATGGGTGGCAAGCCACGCCCACAAAGGAGGCCACGCCCACCGAGTAGGTTCGAACAATTTTTGAAACCCACCCCTGTCTGATACCCTACTTTCTCTATAAAAGTGTCTTTACAGAGGAAGGCTAGGACTGGACAACACATGTTTAAATCTGGAGCTAGGAAGAACTTATTCAGGAGGGGGAACACCACCATCTTTTTCTAGATGTAATTGTTCTATAGATGTGTTTTTCTTTATAAAACATTTACCATTAATTATGTCAATATTCAAAGTAGTTAAGTGGAATCAACATAGATCTCTGTCTCTGTCTCTCCCTCTCTCTCTCATTCATTTTCCTAATTTATTTTTTCCGAGAAGCTTGTATGTATTTTCATCTATCGCTATATATTATCTTTTATCTGGGCAATACAATTTGAAAATACCCACAGGCATTTAATAGAATGGTATAAAAAAATCTGTAACTATTCAGATGTTAAATATCATCTGCATCTAACAACCTGTATCCCATTATTATATGCTTAAGAATTTGACTAGATTATCTTCTTAAACACACTAAAGGTCTAATACAAAATTTACAGTTAAGGGAGTTAGAAGAAATCCTTGGTACTTATGTAAGGGATATAATCCCATTGACAATTACACAAGAAGAGGGAATACATTATTTTTTAAATCCACAAAATAAATTCTGCAGGGAATCTATTTTATTTATTCAGTTTTTAGGCCACCCACTCACCAAGTGACTCTAGTCAATTATGAGAAGATTAAAAATACCATAGTACAAATAAGAATCTATAAAAGCATATTGTGCCAGGAACAAATAACCCACACAACTAAAATAGGCTTACATAATTTCCAGTTCTACTATGGGAAAAAGCAATTTCTTAACTGGCAGGGTCCAAGCAACCTCTATTTACTCTGTGCTGCAAAACATTAATTTGACCTGCAGTAGAGACTTTCCCCACATCCATCAATGCAAATGACTGTGGACATACTAATTATTTAATATTATTAGAAGCCCAATACTCCATTATAAAATCAGATTGTATGGAGCAAATGATTGAAGCTAATAATTTATGTAGTCCGCATGCCAACATTGTGGTTAAATTTTGGCATTGACATTTCACAAAGATTTTGGATATTATCTCCAAAAATGTATAGGGTCTTTTCCTAATTTTAGAGTAGGTTTTATGTATAACTCCTAAGATAATGAACCAATTCTGGCATCTTCTAAATTAAGATCACTTATCAATTTCCAGATCTAAGGTGTCTAATATGTAGCCCTTATGTGAGTTGACCTTGGTGATCACTTAAGACAAGCTTATGCCTTCCTTGAAATCTTCCCTCTGAGGATGAACATTGAAAGCCAAGGAAATTCCATTACCAGCCTGGAGACAGTCCAGGGGCTCAGGAAGGGACAGTCCAGGGGCTCAGGAAGGGCTATGCTATCACATAGCAAGATGGCAATGCATTAACATGATTCCTAACTTGTCTCTTACTAGCTAACATTATAGGCAATCATTAATAGCCCCTTGCTTCCAAAGGAGTGGTCTAATGTTACAAAATGTTCTAAGGAGAAAACAGAACTTGAGAATAAAAGAAATTGTCTGTTGCTAATGGGAAAGGAAATAAAGAAGCTTGAAATAGTGAATTTCTAACTTAATTGAATAATTAAAATTCATAGAGTATTAGAATCCGAGGAAATACAATACGGTACCCTCATATTTACAGGAAAGTTTTAGTCTTAAAAAATACCAATGACATAGATTATTGAGAAAAACGGGATGTAAAAAAAATCTTTCAAATACAAGACTGTATATTTAGAGACATTAAGGGGAAAAATTCTGCATTGCTGTGCTTTATTATTTTGTCAAAATCTCTTGTGCAGCAGACATCTTTTTATTTCATGACTACAGTCACCATCTCTATGAACATATGATTCAGAAAACCCTGGACTATATCTGCCATCATTGCTCACTATTAACCACATTGGTTAGAGTTGCTAAGAGCTGAAAATTGATTATTTCAGAGAGCCACTTATTTTATATTTATCTCATATTTAGTATCAATTTGATATTTATCTCACATATATATCTTGGATGATTGTGTGTTATATCTCTACACTCTGTTTTAATGCTAGTTGGAAAGCTAAACTAGTTCAGATTCTAATCCCCTGGTTTTGATATATATTTGCCTTATCATATCCCAGAAATGCTTTATTATATTATAAAAAATGTCTGTGCCTATACAAATTTTGTTTATATTCCTAATGGAACTTACTATAAATTGATTTGAATCTAACAGAGCTGTGGATTACTATGTGCAAAATGTAATCTGAGAGGCATAGTGGTTAGAATGGAGTATTGTGGGCTAACTCTGCCCACAGTCTGGAGTTTGATCCTGATGGGCTCAAGGTTTATTCAGCCTTCCATCCTTCCAAGGTTGGTTAAATGAGGGCCCAGATTGTTGGGGACAATGTGCTGACATTGTAAAGATTGCTGTAAAGCACTATGGAGCAGTATATAAGTCTATGTGCTATTGCTATAACTACTGATTGTTACAATATAACCCTGATATAACCCTTCAGAGTTATTCTACTTAACAAAAATACAAATTGAGAAACAGCAAGAAAGCATCAGCCAACAGAATGCATGAGCTTTTGTTTCATTTTAAGATTCTGATTTCCACTTCACTTGTGACAACATGATTAGAGTAAGTGGCTCCTGACAAAGTGACATGGGGATTTTGTTTTAAAGAAAAAATATTTCAAGTAAATGACTATACAGTGAGAACGTGGAGCCAGTAGCTCAAGCAGCATCAGCATATTTGATTAATGAACTGTTTTATTGGGCATGCAAATACTATGCTATGTCAGAAGACCATATGTCATAGATTAGAAAAATATTAAACTTCACTTAGTGCCAAGTAGAAAATTTAAAATATCCTTCTGGTAAAATATATCCTTCTGCGTTTTGTTTTTTTAATGACATGTGGGCAATGCTATTATTTATATTGTTGATAGATTACATGCCATGTTTATTTAATTCCAAGATAATCTCCCTTCCAAGATTTTAATGTTTTAAAACTTTGTTTTTGTTTACATTGGTACATACTAAAAACATTGAATTGTACTAAACATATATTTCTCTTTAACTGCAATGATCCTTGAGTACAAATATAAAACAATAGAATCTGGCTGCCCTCAAGATAATTCTTGCCCTTTTCTTTTAAAAACCCACATGGTTGGTTCTTCAGCCAGCAATGCATTCAGATTCTTATTGTTTCTTGAAGAATAAAGAGCTTGATTTATATATCACACAGAGACATGTGTGTAGTGATATGAACTTGTGGTATGTATGGATAGACAGGAAGTTCCGCAAACTTTGTTGGTGCAGATAGTATCTTTGTATTTATTTTAGGAAAACAACTCAAGGCTGTTGATCCTATGTTCACTCAATCTTCCTTGAAACTTGTCTCTTGCGGTATAAGTTTAAGTTAATTTCCTTCTTAGTCTTCTTGCCACCATTTCTGATAGTCTTGCCTTTTTCTCTGTTTTAAGTTGACTTCATGCTTCCTCTGTTTTGTTCTTCTTCTCCAGTTCTTGCTTTATTTAACTCTACAACAAGGTCCCTAAACCCCAGTCTGTGGACCAGCACTGACCTGTTGCATGCCAGAAACCAGTCAATGCAAACAAACAAAGCCTCATCTGCAGTCAACACATGAAACCACACCCACTTTGGTCCATGGAAAAACCTCTGTCCATGGAACCGATCCTTGGTGCCCAAAAGATCAGGGGTCATTGCTCTACAACATGCTTTGATACGTAATGGGACTGTACCCAATTGTTTCATAACTTCACTCCTTTTCTATATACCATATAACCATATGACACAAAGTCTTATTTATGCAAGGAAGTCATTATTCAAATAGCGATTTTGAGAACATAAATATAGAGAATGTAAATAGGATCTGAAATGGTGAAGGTTATGTTTACAATGCACAGTTAAAAAGGGAAGGAGGGCAAACTATTCAGCTCAGACTTTCATCTTGATGCTGCTACTCCCCCCCTGCATCCCTGGTTAGAATAATTTTTGAGACTAGGTATTAAGGATGCAATTTCAAATTATCATTTTGATCTGGAATAATGAATAGAATAATAATCTCAACAATGGATGTATGAGTCATCACTGTCATTTCTCCATTCGTTAACACTTAGGATAAAATTCCCATGTCTTTGTGAAATCAATTACATTTAGATTGATTAATTTGTAAAAATTGCCTTGATAATTTTTATTATGGACTTCTTTTTGGAGACTGGTGAATTGAGTAGAAGCATTGACCTAGAAAATAGAAATGTCTCCTTGGGATAATATCGTCCCTTGATTTCCTTATAATATAGTATTGTAAAATGTATGTCCCATTGGCTTTGTTGTAGTTTAGTTCCATGTAAATAGATATAGGACTGCTGCTTTAAGGAGATTTTTGCAGAAGCATTCTAGATAGATTTGTTTCAATGAAACAATTTATTTCAATTTACCCATTTTTCATAGATAACAGGATGATGAGCAAGACAAAAGTTGTTGGCAGTTGTGCAATTTTAGGCATGATATTGATTGTGTTTAGTGACTGCTGAAGAAAGTCATGCTTTCAGATCTTTGCAACATACTTCTATTCTATATCACTGTTCAGCACTATAGATTTAATCATATAAAATACTTATTACTTTCAGCTACCGGGAGACAGGTAACACATCTATTTCCTTCCTTCCTTCCTTCCTTCCTTCCTTCCTTCCTTCCTTCCTTCCTTCCTCCCTCCCTCCCTCCCTCCCTCCCTCCCTCCCTCCCCTCCTTTTCCTTCTCTTCCCTTCCTTCCACATGAGTTTAATGAGGAAAGCATGCCTTTCTATAACCTGACAGAGAAATATCTACTGTACTACCCCTTTTTTAATTATACTACTTTCTTCTTATATTATTTTTTGTCTCTTTGTGTCAGGCATGCCTCCTTCAATATCCAATAAAGAAAAAACTCAACTCCATTTTAAAAGAGATAAAGTACTGTTACTAGATATGAAGTGAAAGCAGCAAAAAGGAAAGCAAGATCTGAGCCAGAAAGGCGGGAACATGTACATATCAAATGTTTACCCAGCACGCTCCCCCCCAATTCCCCAACCGAGTGTCCAATCTGCAACTCCCTAAGGTGTCATGTGGGGTGCATCTTCAAACAGCCTCATCAAGTTGGTATCCGAGACTGTTGGCCAAGTCCAAACATCAGCCACCAGCATGCGCAGAAGGTAGTGAGAACAAGACTCCTCCAGTACAATATAATTTCCTTCCTCAATATTCCCCTACTCTCCCTGTATCTATGGCAGCTGATAGTAAGCAAGTGTAGCAGAGGCTGACATCTGGCCCTCCTTCAGAAAGGACATCACCCCTCGAGAAAACAACAACAAAACAAAACAACAACTTTAGGGCTTACCAGGATATCAGTAGAAGTCTGGGAGTTCTAACATCAGATTTGTTCACCCACTCAGCCTGGGAAGGGGGAAAATGTTTCCAGGACACCAAATATTGGATGCGACCTCTATGTTTCCTGGAATCCAAGATTTCTTTAACTTCAAAATGTTGCTCTCCTTCAATCAGGAGGGGAACGGGGTGAGGGTTGGGTGGACGCATGGCAGAAGTGTGTTCCGGTTTCAGTAAGTTTACATGAAACACAGGATAAATCCTTCTAAGGGCCTTTGGCAATTCCAATTTCACTGATACAGGATTTATAATTTTGACCATGGGAAATGGTCTGACATATTTTGGACCCAATTTCTTCAATTTCTGCATGGTTTGCAGAAACCTAGTGGACAAAAATACCCTATCCCCAACTTGGTACTCTTTTGGCTTGGCCCTTTTTTGTCAGCTTGTTTTTTGTGTGCTTGGTGAGCCACATCTAAGGCCTTGTGGGTCATCAGCCAAAACCATTGAATTTGATCACTCGGACAAGGACAAAATTTGCGCTTCTCTTGAGGCAATTCAGGGATGGGCACAAAGTCCTGGCCAAACACAATTTTAAAAGGTGTCATTCCGGTACTGCTATGAACTGAATTATTGTACGCCACCTTTGCATGTGGCAAAAGGTCAGCCCAATTATCTTGTTGATAATTGACATAACACCTAAGGTATTGCTACAGAATTGAGTTAGTCCTCTCACAAGCCCCATTAGTCTGTGGATGGTGGTCAGAGCTTAGACCCTGGGTGGAGCCTAATAATTTCAGGAACTCTTTCCAAAAGAGGGAGGTGAATTGGACCCCTCTGTCTGAAATAATGCATTCAAGAACTCCATGTAACCTATACACATGTAAAATAAACAATTTAGCTAGCGACTTTGCTGATGACATATTGGAACAAGGTACAAAGTGGATCTGTTTGGAGAACATATCAGTGGTCACCCAAATCACACTATTTCCAAGACTTTCTGGTAGCTTAACAATAAAATCCATCGATATTTCCTTCAATGGGGCTCCAAGTTGGGCAACACTTTGAAGGAGTCTTTGGAGTTTTCCTGGTGGTCTCTCTGCTGCTGCACAAACAGGACAACTGCCTATATAGGACTCAGTGTCTTTTTTCAGGGAAGTCCACCAAACCTGCCTCTTAATCAGATGCAAAGTTTTTACAAATCCAAAATGACCCACCATTCTTGAGTCATGGGCCCGTTGAAGGAAACAGTTCCAGGCTGGCAGGAACATACAACTTAGCTCCTATCCAAGCCATCTTTCATGGTGCATTTATCAGAATGATCTTTGAATCAGTCATCAGACACAAGACCTTTCTTAAGTTTGTCCATTAGGTCTGTGGTCACATCTAAGTCCACTGGGCTCTGGCTCCTAATAACCATTGGGGCAGCCAGGTTCTTAGCCGGGATGACTGGGTAAAACATGGTTGGTCTGAAACTGTTGTATTGGGGAAGCCTGGACAAAGCATCAGCCATAAACTTCTTCCTTCCTGGGATGTATTTTAGGGTGAAGTTAAACCAGTTGAAATGCTGTGCCCAGCACATTTGTTTAAGTGACATCTTATGTAAGGTCTTCAATGCTTCCAGGTGTTTATGATCAGCCCATACTTCAAATGGGTATTTCCCCCCCTCCAGAAAATGTTGCCAGGTCATCAAGGCCCACCTAACAGCAAAAGCTCCCTTTTCCCATATGTCCCATCTTCTTTCTGTTTCTATAAACTTACATGAGGTCCCAATATTCGTTGAGGATTTTCTCTTCTCCTTCAATCTTTTCCTGAAATGCAGCAGCTAGGTTTGTTTTGGCATTGGCTATGTGGGACATCCTCCCCTTCCCCTCAGGGAGTTTAGCAGAATGAATGCACAACCACCCTTTCCTCCAGTTCATGTAAGGGTTCCATTTCCATAGCCACAGTAATCCCAGTATGAGGGGCCAATCCATCCCAGGTGCCACAATGAAACTCAAGGTTTCTTGGTGATCCCCCATCCACATTTCTATTGGTTCAGTTACAAAATGGGCAGGGGCACCCCCAGTGATTGACCCATCCAACTGGTAAAAGGCAATGGGCACTTTCAAAGTTCTCAGTCTTAAACCCATTTTCTGCACCACCTCTGGGCTGATTACACATCAGGTGCATCCAGAGTCTAAAAGGGCCAGCATCTTTCCCTGGGCTCCAGTTGATGGCACTTTTAATTCTACTGAGGTGGTCATGGGGCCCAATTGGGGATTACAAGGGGTTTATGACTGCCCTGAGGAAACGTTTTGATGACCCCCTCCTAAATCAAAAGGTAAAAAGCAGGATGAAACCCTTAACCCAGGAGGGGATACCTGAGGTTGAGTAAACACAGCAGTTTCGTGAGCTGTTTGTGCATATGCGGAGGAGGTCCGAGGAGGCACCAAAAGTAGGAAAGGAGGGGCATTGGGAGCCCAGCTGCTACTCTAGACATGGCCCAAAACTGACCCCAGCTGGTGGGGAGGAACCTGGCTGGCAGCTAGGGAGATGCTGTGAAATTGCCCTGGAAGGCGTGGAAGGTGCTGATGTCCTTCCTCCAAGTCAGGAGGAACCCTCCTCTTCTGCGGGAGAAAGTGAAAATGATTCAGATGATGACCACTTGGTGAACCCCCGATTGGGCCCCATGACCATCTCAGTAGAATTAATTTCTTTTCTCTGAACAATACAGGTGTGGCCCCCTTGGTCTAGCCGGTTGTATGAATGCCCTTTTTAAATTTTTGTCAATGAACTTTCTTAATTCCTCCGTATTTCCTCCATCTCATGTGGGGTCATCAAATAAATCTGGGGCTTAGGGAGTTTTCCCCTGGGAGGATTTCAATGCTGCAATCAATGGCACGGTGGGGGGATAGTTTGTCGGAGGCCCTTTCACTGAAAACCTCCCTGAGGTCCCAATGGGGATTTTCTCTTCTCCACTCTCCCTTTCAGTGAGATTTACATGGATACGCCATCGTTCCCAAGCCTCCTGAAGAAGGTATAAAGCATGGGTCATCATGAGATCCTCTATTTCAGCTGCCTGCCAGTCATCCTCTGGTTTTTGGCTGGTTGTGATCCTTGCCATCATCTTCTCCTGCTTGTTGCAGGGATTAGACATTTGGGTGCTCCCCCCATGGAGGTTTTTAACTCCGGGATGGGTGCTAAGTCAGATCTTGCTTAATGTCAGGCATGCCTCTTTCAATATCCAAGCTGGGCAAGAGGGAGGGGCCCCAGCCACAGCAGCAGCAGTTCAAGCTCCCTCAAGGAGGGGGAACCCCCCCCAAGGCACCAAATGCCTCAGATTCTTCCACTTGGAGTGAAGTGCAGAGGAGATCCCAAAGAAAAACCTCAACTCCATTTTAATAGAGATAAAGTACTTTTACTAGATATGAAGTGAAAGCAGCAAAACGGAAAGCAAGATCTGAGCCAGAAAGGCGGGAACATGTACATATCAAACGTTTACCCAGCACGCCCCCCCCCCCCAATTCCCCAACCCAGTATCCAATCTGCAAGTTCCGGCAGGCCGGGGGGCTGTTGAAATAGCCAGCCCCACGGTAACTATGAATGTTGTGTATTTTAAATTGTTGTTTTGTCTATTTGTTTATTTTATCCCCTTCCCCCGTTTATTGTAAGTCGCCCGGAGTCTTTTGGGAGTGGGCGGCATTCAAGACCAATCAAATCAAATCAAATCAAATCAAACTCCCTAAGGTGTCATGTGGGGTGCATCTTCAAACAGCCTCATCAAGTTGGTATGCAAGACGGTTGGCCTTGACCAAGTCCAAACATCACCCACCAGCTTGCGCAGAAGATGGTGAGAACAAGACTCCTCCAGTACAATATAATTCCCTTCCCCAATATTCCCCCACCTATGGCAGCCAATAGTAAGCAAGTGTAGCAGAGGCTGACACTTTGTGTTCTTGTAAAATATTTGTGGGAGAAGTTAAACACAATTTTATTTCCTAGTAAGTTTACTAGAATAATTACTCTGTACTCAATCTATGTTTGGATATTCCTTATCTGAAGAGAATTCAGCATTGTCAAGAACTGAAATAGCAGGGGAGTGAAGATATCATTTTAATCCCAGTAGGTGATAGTACCAGTCATATACAGATTACATTATATTGTGACTATGTGAGGTAAGAGATGAAGTTATGAACTGCTCTGGTATGAAGGAGACTGTATTTTTAGGAACAGAAATCTTCCTTCATCATATGAGCTGGGGCAGCATATTTTTAACTTGTTTAACTAGTTTTACTTTACAACAACTCTGGATTGTTAAATTATTCAGATGAAAAATAAAATCCATTTTAAAGAGCTTGGAAAATAACAAGGGAGCAAACATGCTATTGGAAAACATGATCAAATATATATCAGTAAATCACTTGGAAAAAAAATCTGCCATCTGCACATGGTCAGGAAAAGAAAAAGGAACTGAATGAGTTATATTGTCTGAAATTATTTTTCAAACAACATTATCTGCAATGAAGACATGGAGAATTGCCCAATTCTACAATTGGCCATTTTTATAAAAGATATGAGGAATAATTTGAGAACCACATTTGCTGAACTAAATCCAAGTTCTTAATATAAAAGGAAGCTGCTCTAATCTTCTACGACCAGCCAAATGCCATCTGGAACTATAAAGGTTACTAAAAAAGAGCAATCAATTTTTGGATCTCCTTTTACAGTCTGTTGACTGCATCAAACACTGTAATCCAGTACCTGGCTTTTAAGACAGCTTTTATATTGAATGTTTGCTTCACTGAATTTTCACACTTCCCCACACCCTTTTAAGTCCATATTGTAAATGCTGCTATTTTTAATTTTAAATATGTCAAAATTCTCTTGATTGCTGCCTTCAATCATTCTTTTGTACAAACAATTTGTCTTAGCACACAATGGCTGATTTATGCTGCTTTTTATTTTGCTGCCACTCAGTAGGCGTCTTCTTTTAAACATGTCTATGTATTTGTGGAAAATATAAGAATGTAAGAATGCTGCACTGGTCCAATAAGATATTTATTTGTTTGTCCCCAAAATACTACAGTCCCCAAAATATCTGAAGTTGGTGGTCCTGCTTTTATGATGATAAGGCAATTGAAGTAGTGTGGGTGTGGTTGAGAGAAGAGGGGGGAGGGATGGAGGGAGAATATATGTAAAAGATTTTCCAGATTTTATTAATAAAGTAAATTTTGGGTTGAGCAACTACTTACTTTCCTGAAGACCATTGCACAATGAAGGAGAAATGGAATGAATTTCCGTGCCAGTAGGGTGAAAAATACTTTTCCCAATTGCTCAAGTGTATTTATTTAGCACATTTAGGTGGCCAGACATCCCACATAATACAATTCAATAGTTTTATTGAACTAAAAATAAGCTAGCAGTGGATTATATACTTTACAGAGCCATTCAATAAATATTCTGTTTATTGAGCTTAAAAGCAAATATGGACAAGATTTAGGCTTGCAGGATAACTTATAGATGGGAAATACAAAATGTTATTGGCTTTTCATATTTCTCTTATGAAAAACAGATATTGCTTGAATATTGATTATTTAGTACAACTTGTTCCTCTTTTTAACTTAGAGATATATGGTATTGTATCTAGTACTTTTAAACTTAGAAATATATCTAATATTTTATAAATTGCACGATGCCTTTTCTCACCAACCTTCGGATGAATACTACTTGCCTCCCTGATTGAAACAAAAGTTTCCATCTAGCTAGTACTCAGTTATCAACTGCAGTAGCAACTGGCAACTTTGTCACTAAGCAGTACAGTCGTTAATCATGATGTCTTGTGAAGACAACCACTTATAGCATCAATTTCACCATTCCTGCTGCAGTCATTAAGTGAATTACTGTGGATCATTAGGCAGAACATCAGGTGACCTTGACTTGTGCTTTCCTGCTATCGTCTTCATTGACTTTGCCAACTGTGAAGGTCACAAATGGCAATCGCATGACCACAGGACCCTGAAATTGTTGTGATCACCTGCCAGTCATCAAGGGTCTGAATCACAGTCATGTCATGATGGGAATGTTATGACAGCAGCAACTTTGACAACTGGTTGAATGGTTGATGAACAAGCGGTTGGTGAGGGACAATTATCTGTATTTATTAGATTTATTTGTATTTAATACAGATACTAGAAATGGCCTGTGTGGGCAGATGATGGGATGGATGATTCTTCTCAATTTCTGCAAAAGAAAGATACGTTCTCCAACAAAGTCTGGACTTTCCTTTAACAAGGACTACAAGAACCAAATGGCTGATGTTTCCTCATTGCAAGTTAACTGAGTTGTTTAGTGAAACAGGAAGAAGATAAGTCTGCACAACGAAAGGCATGGCATTCATGCAGATCTCTTTGTTAGGGCTAGCAGGGTTGCAAAAATTTGAATGTATGCCAGGACATCTCTTTGTTGCCATCTATTTGAAATTTTGCAGCTGAATTCTGGGAGTCCTTCCTTTGACCATCTCATAAATAATTGCAAGAATTCTACAGCCTATCTTTATAATTTATTTAAAATTCTTATCTCTTTTGAAAAAAAATGAAGCATCAGGCTGAATGAGATGGAATCAGTTTTATTCTGTAGTTCAATCTTGTTTGAAAAATATCTTCAGAATTTTTCATGTCTGTTTTCTTTCTCTACCTCTCTGCACTAGCACAAGCCTTGCACTATATTTTTTCTAATTTTGGATTAGTAATTTATCTTTGGAGCAAGTGGATTGATTTATGTTGAGATAAATATAAAAAAATGTCTATTAAAAATGGAAAGACTGAAGTGAATGATTTGCTGTCATTCATAAACATATTCTCTTTAAAAAGCTGTAATCTATGCTGAGAATGTTTTCAAAATATAGCAGTGTGATGATGTAGTAAGATGAAATAAGTTTTTGTTTTATTTATTGATATAGTGGGAGACTAATCTGAAACTGATATGAATTAGTGTTAATCTAGGGAAAGGAAAACAACCTTTACAGTAAGAAGAGAGGAAGCGGGGGAACCCTTGCAGGGCAGAGCTGAGGATTATGCCCAATTCTTAGCGGACAAAATTGCTCGGTTTCGGTCGGACTTGGACTCCATCCCCGCAGTTCCAGCCGAGGCACAAGAGGATCAGGTGGAACATCTCTGGGTTGAGTTTCAGGATGTTACCCCCGGGGATGTGGACAAGGCCATGAGGGCTGTAAGTGCCTCCACCTGCGTACTGGATCCGTGTCCCTCATGGCTGGTTACTAACAGTAGTGAGGTGACACGAGGCTGGATCCAGGCGGTTGTGACCGCCTCTCTTCGGGAGGGGAACTTCCCCGCCGCACTGAAAGCGGCGGTGGTGAGACCCCTCCTAAAGAAGCCATCCTTGGATCCAGCTGTTCTTAATAACTATCGCCCAGTCTCCAACCTTCCCTTCCTCGGGAAGGTTGCTGAGAAGGTGGTGGCCTTTCAGCTCCAACGGTCCTTGGAGGAAGCAAACTATCTTGACCCCTTCCAGTCAGGCTTCAGACCCGGTTACAGCACAGAAACCGCTTTGGTCGCATTGACTGATGATCTCTGGAGAGCCAGAGATGGAGGATTCTCCTCCATCCTGGTTCTCCTTGACCTCTCAGCGGCTTTCGATACCATCGACCATGGTATCCTTCTGCGACGACTGCGGGAGGTGGGAGTGGGAGGCACCGTGCTACGGTGGTTCTCTTCCTACCTCTCGGACAGGTCGCAGTCGGTGTTAGTGGGGGGGCAGAGATCGTCCCCTAGGCCCCTAACATATGGGGTGCCTCAGGGCTCGGTCTTATCCCCCCTACTATTCAACATCTACATGAAACCGCTGGGAGAGATCATCCGCAGGCACGGGATCAGATACCATCAATATGCGGACGATACTCAATTGTATCTGTCCGCCCCGTGCCAACTCAATGAAGCGGCGGACGTGATGAACCGAGGCCTGGAGGCTGTTATGGACTGGATGAGGGCTAACAAGCTTGTGCTCAACCCAGAAAAGACCGAGTGGCTGTTGTGTTTCCCTCCCAAAGATTCCACCAATATTCCATCTCTCAGGCTGGGGGGTCAAATTCTATACCCCTCAGAGAGGGTTCGCAACTTGGGAGTCCTCCTAGATCCACAGCTATCGTTTGACCATCACTTGACGGCTGTGGCTAGGGGGGCATTCGCCCAGGTTCGCCTGGTGCGCCAGTTGCGACCCTACCTGAATCGGGAGGCACTCACAACAGTCACTCGGGCCCTTGTGACCTCTAGGCTGGAATACTGCAATGTGCTCTACATGGGGCTGCCCTTGAAGAGCATCCGGCGTCTTCAGCTGGTACAGAACGCGGCCGCGCGAGCGATTGTGGGTGCATCGCGGTTCACCCACATTACACCTATCCTCCGCGAGCTGCGCTGGCTACCTGTCGATTTCCGGATGCGCTTCAAGGTGCTATTAGTCACCCATAAAGCCCTGCATGGTAGTGGATCTGGATACTTGAGAGACCGCCTCCTGCCAATCACCTCCCTGCGACCAATTCGATCACACAGATTGGGCCTCCTCCGTATTCCATTGGCCAGCCAGTGTCGGCTGGCAACCACAAGGAGGAGGGCCTTCTCAGTAGTAGCCCCGACCCTTTGGAACGAACTCCCCGTGGAGATTCGTACCCTCACCACCGTCCAGGCCTTCCGCACAGCCTTGAAGAACTGGCTAGCCCGTCAGGCCTGGGGATGAAGATAGTTGCCCCCCCCCCCCCGAATGATGAATGCATGTTGCCTATTGTTTTTATTATATGTGTCTATGTTACTGTTTGCATTTCCCCTTCCCTGATTTTATGTGAGCCGCCCTGAGTCCCCTCAGGGAAAAGGGCGGCCTACAAATTTCAATAAAATCAAATCAAAATCAAAAATCAAATCAAAACATAAGAAAGTTTTCCCATTTCAATAATACTTAACAAAAATATTTCATTAAGCATATAGTTGTTAAATTCAAATCTGGACAAGAATATTGCTCACACATCTATTATAAGATAATAGTGCTATTTGCAAATTTATTTTTTTATGGTAATTGGCTCCAGTATTTATTGTGCTTTAAATTCTTGAATGTGCTTCTAGTTAAGATACCCTTCAGTCATCAACTAATAACAATATTACTGTAACTGTAAGATTATTTACAATACAAATGTATACAGGTAGTGCTTTATAACAATTTTATAAGATGAGAGAACAGAATAAAAAATCCCACAGATCTATGGTAGATGCATCAGGATGCATTATGGTATCTTCTCCCATGAGAATAACAGTGATGGTGATGATTTTTATTCAATTACGAGAGACAAAGAGAAGTTGGCTATTTTATCTCATGAATGGGTAGATTATATACTATTGGTATAATAGTTGTTTCTTTATTTCTTTCCATATTACTCAACAGGAAGACAGGGACACAGTTGATTAAAATTGAAATCTCCCCTCCAGGTGTCTTGAAATCAACTTGCTCATAATCAGTTTTGGTTGAGCTTGTAGGGGTAGATGTTATGATCGAAGCCCACATTCCTTTGACAGCTCTATTCTGAATGTAATTGTCTGCTTCCAACTTGTTGAATGTTTGAACGTCCCAGCTGCCGTGACAAATATTCTCGAGACATGCTGGCGCTTCTTGTACATTAGCAATGCATGATTATGTTGGGAGAGATCTCTGGTCTCTCCTCTGCCTTAGTATTAAAAAACAAGTTATTGAAAAATGTTTCGTGGGATGAAGCTTTAATGGCAAAATGGCTTGAAATAGCACCACCTTGTATGCATGCCATATGTTTGAGAAATAAATCTTCTTCCCCCAACTCTGCTT
This sequence comes from Thamnophis sirtalis, assembly GCF_051295495.1. Lineage (NCBI taxonomy): Eukaryota > Metazoa > Chordata > Lepidosauria > Squamata > Natricidae > Thamnophis > Thamnophis sirtalis. The sequence goes on along the minus strand of NW_028261381.1, from coordinate 134,354,179 downwards.
TCATGTTTAAATGCATTGCAACATCACCACAAGGGAATGTTTATCTTGTTAACAACATCAATCTTTGCTCTGGCTTTTGTTCTCTCTGTTGCCATTGATCTCTGCTCCTCCCAGTTGGGAACTGTTTCAAATCTACATATTTCATATAATATTGTCTGCATTACTGCCTGCCATCTTGATTTATCCTTTGTTAACCAATCAGGACACATGACAAAACACTGCCTCAAAATCCAGCTTTGGATGAAGGGTTTGACTTCATTCAAATTTGTAGCTGGGATTGCATCAAAGAAACTATAGTAGAAGGACAGATTATTTTTTTAAAAAAAATAGAGCTATGTCTTTCTTAAGCCATAAGATTTCAGACCAACTTTTTCATAGATGATATATAGAACAAAGGGAATTATTATGATGACTGTATAAATGTGTTGGTTAAAAATTGGAAAGGGAAGATAGAGTAGTCGCTGCATAGGATATGGCAAAACTAGAGTTATTTCACATTGACATCTACACTATTGTATCCAAATCCCGAATAAATAAATAAATCTTATTTTAGATCCATCCAAAATATGATTATGCTTTGTAGTAGCATGAAGTCGACAGTTGTAGGGAATAGTTCTTTTTGTCTATCCTAAATTTGGATTTATTGGATAGTTATTGTTTTAATTTATGAAAAATTCATCTTACTTTGAATAAAACAATTGCAATATTTATATTTATCCATTTCTACTGATGCCCTCAATTTGTTTTTGTTTTTTATTATGTCAGTTTGGTCTTTCAGCTGTTAGTTCAGTGCCTGTTCACATGTCTTAGTACTCTCTTACCCTACCCACTTGCTTCTAGTGGCAGCTTATGTTATGGCAAGTTAAACACCAATCAAAGTTCATATTCTTAGGAAATCCCACTTCTGTTCTATCTGTTCATTCATCATTTATGGTATGTATACATGTTTTTCATTTAAGCTTGAGTGCTTCCAAAGATGGATATAGGTTCTAAAGGCCAGAGACGTGTATTAGAATCTTTTTTTCTAATCCCTACAAATGTGAAATTTAAATTACAAACACTACCTGTACATTTTCTCTGCTGCTAAGTTACAAGGTTTCTCACAGCAAATTTCTATCATCCCTAACTATAGTGTTGCTAGGGCCAGGCTATGTTACTATATTGAGAACTTAAGGTTGGTTGCTTGTGGTGATAAAAGCTTTTAAATTGTTCAAAGAACAATGTTAACTGTAGACCATACAGACACAACCATAAAACCTGAATTCCTAGGAAATTGCTTTTCAGTTTTATACCAACCTCAATATTATGAGCAGTGTGTATTAGCTATGATTAGCCACTGATTAGCCATGTGTTAAGTGTAGAAAGGAACATTTTCCTGTCTTGCCTGGAAATGACAGGAACTGAATCTTGGACTTATGCAAATGGTGTGATTTTCTCACATGTATAGGGCTTATAGGAATGGGAGAAAAAAAAGTAAGTATGGCTACTAATTTGAGTTCCTCAAAGAAAGACAGGAATATAAATGTGAGAAGAGATTAGATAAATAATAGCAGGAGCTTTTAGTGAATGATAAATGCTTACTATTTTGTTTGAAGTGGCTAGTGTTGCTATAAGGTAGCTCCCTAAACTTGTTCAAAGATGAACATCTTGAAATTATAGGTCCTTTTCAATAACAAATGGAGTTGATGTACTCTGAAATCTTTTCCAGGTTTGTGTCATACTGTATCTTGATGAAAGCCAGTAGGGCTTGTATTTTATATATTTCTATCTTTGTTAAGAGGACTGTAAAAATAACTACAGACCTCTCACATCCTGGACATAAATTGTTTCAACTTCTACCCTCAAAACACTATAGCAATAGCAATAGCAATAGCAGTAGACTTATATACCGCTTCATAGGCCTTCCAGGCCTCTCTAAGCGGTTTACAGAGAGTCAGCATATTGCCCCCAACAATCTGGGTCCTCATTTTACCCACCTCGGAAGGATGGAAGGCTGAGTCAACCCTGAGCCGGTGAGATTTGAACCGCTGACCTGCTGATCTAGCAGTAGCCTGCAGTGCTGCATTTAACCACTGCGCCACCTTGGCTCTTATAGGGCACTGCACACCAGAAAAACTAGACACAAGGACAGTTTTTTCCTGAATGCCATCACTCTGCTAAACAACTAATTCCCACAACACTGTCATATTACCTACTAAGACTGTATTACTATTATTATTCTCTTCTTTCCTAGTACCAGTGGTGGGTTTCAAAAATTGTTCGAACCTACTCTGTGGGTGTGGCCTCCTTTGTGGGAGTGGCTTGTTGCCCATGTGACCGGATGGGAGTGGCTTCCCCCCATGTGACCGGATATGAAGATGCCGACGACACTTGTCAGAACCACCTTAAATTACCTCACACACAGCACTGGCATGCATAAGAATATGATGTAAACTTGTTTTTTAAAAGGCTTCTTTGGTTTGCATTAAAACAACTTCAACACACGCAATGTTCTGATTGCACCACAAATGCAGTAGTTATCCTTACCTTTCACACTGAATGTTTTATAAATATGAGCATGATAGTGTAGAATAATCATATCCAAGGACCAGTGGTGGGTTTCAAAATTTTTTGGAGCCTCTTCTGTAGGTGTGGCCTGCTTTCCAGGTCCACTGGTGGAACCTCTTCTAACCGGTTCAGTAGATTTGACAAACCGGTTCTACCGAATAGGTGCGAACTGGTAGGAACCCACCTCTGCCTAGTACCTATCTCTTCCCATTGATGACTATAACCATGTTACTTCTATCTTTAAAATTTATATTGTTTTATTTGTTTCCTGGTATAATTTGATCGCTTATTAGTAACATGACTATCACTAAGTGTTCTATCTTATGATTATTGATGAATGTATTTCTTTTTATGTACACTGAGATCATATGCACTAAAGACAAATTCCTTGTGTGTCCAATCACTCTTGGCCAATAAAGGATTATATTCTATTTTGTCTTTCTTTTTCAAATTGGTACCTTCTTTCCTTACATTTCTGCCTTGAAGCAATATAACAAGAAGTAGAAGAATGCAGAAATCAGCTGTTAGATGTCTAATAAAGGTCATTATTTCTGTCAGCAAGCTTGGGATTTCTGTACCAAATTGGCTACTATCTCCTCTGATTTCTGTGGATTTACACATTCATTTATTTTGCTGTCATTAACCTGCTTTCCAATTCAACCCAAAAACCATCCAAATTAAAACACTGAAACCCCTTTTGAGTAAAAGACAAAAAAAGAACCTTTATTCTCTTTTGGGTTATTTTACATTTATATGACAGTATTGGAACCACTACATTTTAATAACAGCACTGTCACATGCTGAACAAGTCAGAAATTATTTCTTTTTAAAAGGATATTAATTATACTCTATATGAGTGAACAGCAATTTTTCTCCAAGAAACTGGCTCATCTACAAGCATTTTTTGCTGTTGTCAGTCAGCACTGTTATTATAATATGATATTGTTTATAATCATATTATTGATATGAATTGATTGATATTATGCCAGACTTACGTCCTTTTACATTCCTCACTTTAGCTTCGATGATGAGAAAACTCTATGTTTAACTCAAAGAGCAACCAATATCTTCTCCTTTTCTGAATTTGTGTAAACATTACAGTTAAACAAACATCTTTCTCTTTTTGTATTATTAAGTTGTTAACTACATAGCCCTCCTTATGAATGGCTGCTTTTTTATTTTTCTCTTATAATGATTGGATTTTTTAAAAAGCAGGTGCATCCTTTCTTACCAAACCTAAGCAGTTAAACAATTAATATTTAATTAATCAATATCATTTTGGTAATTGACTTCACCTGTTGAACTCCAGCACCGACATGAATTGATATTGTGCAATGGTTTGGTAATTATCATGTTACTTAATCAAAGTAAGTCCTATTTACTTTATGCAGGCTGAAATGATACTATGGGAATTTGCAATAATTACAATGTGGACTCCTTGGTACAATAGTTTTAACTGTTGTATCACTTTGTATTAAAGTATTTGGGAATTAGTTATTCCAATGAATCTTTTTTCATTTATGATAGTACATACAGTATATCAATTTTATATTGAATAAAATTAATATAAATAGAAAGTTAACAATCTGCTGCACTAAAATGTCAGCAGAAGATCTGCAGATTGAAAAGCAATAAACACACAAACAAAGTAAAAGTTGAAAGAACTCAGTAGAAAAGTATAATAAATATAATAACTTTAAGTGCAAAGCATAACATAGAGGGGAAATACCTATAGATAAACTAATAAAATAATATAAGACATGACAACATTATTAAAGAAGTGGAGTATAAATACACAGCAAAATCTCATATACCTGTTAGCACCTCATTACCAATGACAGCTACTGATGTTCTCCAAATTATTCTAGGTAGCATATAACCCCATGATGCCAAACCTATGGCATGTGTGGCACAGGTGGCATGCAGAGCCTTCTCTGCAGGCATGCCAGCCATCGCTCCAGCCCAGCTCCACCGCATATGCATGCATGCCTCCCTCTGGCCAGCTCGTCTTTGGTCTCTGCCGTGCACATGCAGGGGGTGAGGCACATGCATGGGGGGTCGAGCTTGTATTGCATTTTGTTGCCTTGCGTGGCACCTCTGTGATCCGTTTTTGCTTCCAAAATGCAATAGCAATAGCAGTTAGACTTATATACAGCTTCATAGGGCTTTCAGCCCTTTCTAAGCGGTTTACAGAGTCAGCATATTGCCCCCACAGTCTGGGTCCTCATTTCACCCACCTCGGAAGGATGGAAGGCTGAGTCAACCTTTGAGCCGGTGAGATTTGAACCGCTGAACTGCAGTTAGCAGTCAGCTGAAGTGGCCTGCAGTACTGCACCCTAACCACTGCACCACCTTGGATGCAGGAGGCTTTCCAGGCTTAAAATGGGGTGCAAGGGAGTGTGTGTGGCCCTCCCACATCCCATTTTGTCTTCCAGGTTGCATGGAGGGGGGGATGCCTGGAGAGGGGGTGTCACGCACACATTGCATTATGGGTACTGGCATGCAAGTGCGCTTTTGCACTCATGCGCACACACTTTTGGCACTCAACAACAAAAATATTCATCATCACTGATATAACCTCTAGGTCTATAACTACTGAGGTCCAGGAATTTTTTGGAGGGAGGGGGGGTGAAGGAGGGTGTCTTTGAATCAGTGTTGACTCCTGTGACTGCTTGAATAAGTCACTGACATTTTCTTGATAAGATTTGGGAAGTGGCTTGCCATTGCCCTTTCCTAGGTTTCAGAGAGAGAAACTAGATAAAGGTCTCCTGATTTCTAGCCTGGTGCCTTAAGCACTACACTAAACTGGCTCTATTTTTAGACATAGGTCTATTGAACTAACAACATTAAAGGCTGCAACAGTTTTGGAAAATGTTGGGACAGAAGTATAATGTGGAACCTAAGTTAAAAGAGAATCACATTGAATTGGAAATATTAAGAGGTGAGGGAACACTTGTTCCATTGCTATATTGTTTCTCATTCATTAACTGATGGAACATTCAAAAATGTGGGCAATAAAAATAACTTCTTATGTGTAACACCAGATTTATAGTCTTGGATTGTTGGGTTGTTGATACATATTCACTTTCTACTTATGAGCTGCTTCTCTAAAGATGCACTATCTAGCATTATACTGAAGCAAACATTTTGGGGAATCACTTTATTGGCAACTTTGATTATAAGATTTCAAGTAGAATGGAACCATTAAGGAGACAAAGAGTGGTTGGATGTGCACTAGAATCGGTTGAAAATTTGAGTGACCAAATGAGTTCCAAATCAACAATAATACCAATATATTAATAACTTTTGTATATTTGGATGCCCAGTGATATCTAAGAAATCTTTACTAAAAGAAGAAGAAATTGTAAGAAAGCTACCCAGCCAAACTGAGACCACACAATTAAGGGTTATATTGTTTATAGTAAACTATAAACTAAGCTAGGTTTAATCACAGTGTCCTTCATAATAACATTTTGCATTTCATAACTGAAATGTGGCTGGTGGAAATGAAAATATCTCATCACTTAAGTTTCAGTTTCCCCTGTAGGAGTGAAAATGCTCCCTCCCCCCCCCAATTTCAAGAAAAGCTTGAGAAGCATGAAGCAGAATGAGGTCCTTCTCATGTGCTAAATACAGTTCCAAAGGAGTACTCTGTATTTTTGTTCTGCTTCTCAGAAAGAACTCTTAGATGGCTCTCCAAAGAAATGGCTTGCTTTCTGCAATGGCTGACACATCCCCCATATCTCACAAATTAGAAGTTAGTATATAGCTGACTTTTGAATCTTTGGAAATCATCCATCTGTCAGTCTGGATATTGATCTTGTAAGCTGTAAGTTGTCAGAGGAAGTTTTCATTTCAGTTACTTGTCTCAAGCTATGCTAAACTGCCGTTTTCTCTTCCTTGTGTTGTAAAGACTGATGGGAAAATTAATTGGTTATGATTAATTATATACACTTATACACATGTATTTATATGCACATATATGCAAGCATGCACACCCAACACAAACATACAGATAGATGAAATAATTAGCCACCTAGAACTAAGGAGAAATTTCCTGAAGAACAATTAATCAATGGAACAAGTTGCCTCCAGAATTTGTGGATGCTCCAGCACTGGAAATTTTCAAGAAGAGATTGGACAACCGTTTGTTTGAAATAATATAGGTTTACTGCCTGAGCAGGGGATTGGACTGGAAGACCTCCAAGGTCCCGTCTAACTCTGTTATTCTGTTATAACTATATGTGACTTTACCTTTCATTAGATAAATTTGATTTTTCACTTGCATATTTTTGAACTTTTTCTCCTCTAATTGTTCTTCCTAATGTTCTTCTTTAATTGTCTTTCCCAACAGACAGGCTATATCTGTCATATGCTCTTATTCTGCCTTCATTCCATCTCAAGTCTCCTGCTGCCTCCAGGTCCAGCCCTAATTAAAAAAGCTGCATTAGCTGGAGGGATTTAAAACAAGGTACAGGTCATTTCTGTTGGCTGAAATCCATTTCTGCCAGCTGGAATGATTTTCTGCTGGCTGAGAGGAGAGATATGATAGAGATTACAGAGATATAATAGCAAAGGTACTAAAAAGCAAAGTGAATTTGAATTGTGTTCAGTAGCCAGTTCTGCTCCAAAACTGGCTTCCATGAAAGTATCTCCTGAAGGTTGATCCTGGAATAAAGATATGTTTCAAATGCAGAGACCCCATTTGATCTGACACTTCCATTGAATATGAATATGCAATATGAAAAAGATGCACCTTAGCAAACTATTTAATCACAAGATTCTAATTCACTGGCGCGGTAAATTTGAAATACTTTACTTGAATAATGGCAATGTACTGAGCTGTTAACTTAAACTCTTTGGTTACCGGTAGTTCATTGAAATGTCTTCATAAATGGGTGTCATCAAGCAATTGTAGATAGTTACCAGTACAAGTAACATTGTAGATAGAGTTACCCAACATAAATGTGTGTGTGTGTGTGTGTGTGTGTGTGTGTGTGTGTGTGTGTGTGTGTGTGTGTCTGTGTCTGTGTCTGTGTCTGTGTGTAATGTATGGAGATTCTTTAAAAATGTATCCAGCTGGTTTCAGGACTTACAATTCACAATGCTTTTGTGCATTTTTTCATTTCAAAGTAGAATGTACCTGATTATTAATAATAGCACCATTACAATTTAGCAGGACAATTGGAACAAATTCTGCAGGCCTTAAACAGTTAGCTTTGGGGGTCCTGTCACAATGTTGACACTCTGGAGCTGGGAGCTAAAACAATTAAGCAAATTGTTCCATTTTCTCTTCTATCTGCTCCATTCCAAAGAAAAAGCTCATATTTTCATCTCAGATTGATTTATCTCTAAAGCAAATAGAGCTTGGTTATTTCATTTTTACACACTGGAGCTCATGTCATTGTATGAGTTGAAATCTTTACTATCTCTGCTCATTCTGTTTATCCAGCATGAATATTGGGTACACACTGGAATTCACTTTAGTTTTGACAGACATACATCTTCCTGATAACAATGAAGAATATCTTCATTACTAATAACATAATGGTGTTAGCAGATTGGCATGGAAATAAAGTTTGCATATTTATGGAATGTGTTTTTTGTTATCATTTGTCTTCTGCTAATTAGAATTCAACAGACAAAACTATGAAATCAACAAGGAAAGAAAATCCATGGCTCACTTGTCGAAATTCTAAAATTAGATGTCCTGGTTTAATATTTCAGGTTTCAATTGGTCAAATGGAAATGAATTGATTGTCTAAATAGGAATTTCTCCAGATTCAAAAGAATATTGTAAAATAGATATACTTCTGTAGGACCAAGACACAATTTTCAAGATTTTTTACAGGTCAGCTAATCTTATAAATTTACGTTCTACCTTGATCTGTGCTTAAAAAAATGACATATATTTTGTACAGAAATCAAGCATAATTTAGCCACTTATAAATACTTGGAATTCCAATGAGTTTTAGGCATCATGAAATACAATACAATAATACAATAGCAGATTGTAAGTACAGATTTGTTTTATTTGAAAAGTTTTCTAGGCAAAATCCTCAACTTGATCATATCCTACAAATGCTTTGGTATTTTCACACCTTAAGTTCTTAGCCAGGATGTCCACAGGAAGTCATCAACCAGCAGGAACATTGTGGCAGAATTTGAGGAGAGATATTTGTCTCCCATTTAACAGGATGAGCAGAAGTTATTAACAAAAACAGTAGGGTAGTTGCCCACATTATTGTTAAAAAAGGAAATCCTTATATGATCATTAATCTGGAATATAACATTGCCAATAACTACCACTATTAAAGAGCCTCTTGATATGGATGAAGAAGCAAAAGTTGGCTTGAAACTCAACATTAAGAAAACTAAGATCATGGCATCTGGCCCTCTCAATTCTTGGCAAATAGATGGGGAAGAAATGGAGGTAGTGACAGATTTTATTTTCCTGGGCTCCAAGATCACCGCAAATGGGGACTGCAACCAAGTAATTAAAAGACACTTGCTCCCGGGGTAGAAAGCTATGGGAAATCTAGATAGCATACTAAAAAGCAGAGACATCACCCTGCCAACAAAAGTGTGTATAGTCAAGGTTATGTCTTTCCCAGTTGCAATGTATGGCTGTGAAAGTTGGACCATAAGAAAGGCTGAGCGCCAAAGAATTGAGGCCTTTGAACTATGGTATTGAAGAAGACCCTTGCGAGTCCTTTAGACTGCAAGACAATCAAACCGGTCAGTCCTAGAGGAGATCAACCCTGACTGCTCTTTAGAAGGATCCTGAAGATGAAACTCAAATACTTTGGCCACCTAATGAGAAGGAAGGACTCATTGGAGAAGAGCCTAATCCTGGGAATGATTGAGGGCAAGAGAAGAAGGGGACGACAGAGATTGAGGTGGCTAGATGGAGTCACTGAAGTAGTAGGTTTGAGCTTAAATGGATTCCAGAGGATGGTAGAGGACAGGAAGGCCTGGAGGAACATTGTCCATGGGGGTCGCGACGTGACTTCACAACTAACAACAACAACCACCACTATTGATTTCCAGCCTATTTCGAAGCTTCATGGTTGTGGTAAACAGCACTAAACCATAAGTATTGGAGGACAAGCTTTATGAACTTGAATGAAATCACTGTTTATTTTAGTCTGTTTTCACTCTGGAATGCCAATAAGTAACCTGGTGCTATCAATAACCTGAAATGCTTTTCAATATGAAAAGATTACGACTCTGCTTTCATATAGCTTATTTTTGGCAGTAAGGATAAATGTTTCTCTTTCAGGTACTTATTCCACTGGAGTCCTCTATGAATAAATGTTTGAGAGACCCTGAGATAGTACAAGTAATGGGTAGCAGTTAAGTTTCCTTTTTCCTTTATTGTTTCAATTGAAATACTGTCTGTGACATACTGCTATTGGAGGCAGCCAATATTCTGCTGTTAGATTTGACAAAAGACTTTTTTAAAAACATGTTTTGGTAGAAGAGCATCTTAAAGGATATGAAGAAAAAGCCTGCTACAGAAGCTGAAATATGTGTCAATAGAAGTAATGCACAAGGACATTTGCAAGAGGACATTTCATGTATCAGGCTTGGCACCTTCACAACAAAAACAAACTTGTTTTGCATTACTCATTGTTACATCCTGGGGTAGTTTCTGGCAAGCTAAGATCATCCCTATTGGTTGAGGCACACCTGCTGGCTGGCGGGAAGATAACAAGTGCCCGATTGGCTGCCTGTCTGACAGCTAACAGTATAAATAGCTGTCAGACTAATTGCGTTGTTCTTGTTGTGTGGTTAACTAGTTCTGTTAATAAAGCCTTGATCGTTATAGAAGCCTCCTCTCGTTCCTCAGTAGCTTTGAATAAAGCACTGGCGACGAGGGTGGGATTGGGTTTCTAAAACACCCACCCACAGAGAGCTTAGATATACTGAGGAGATTAACAAGAAAAAGGAAAAGAAATAAAAAAGAAATTTTTTTCCCTCACAATGCTGTCATGTCAGCGATTCCCTCTTTTGCCGCTTTTATTCCATTCCATTCCATTTATTAGACTTGTATGCTGCCCTATTCCCCGAAGGGACTCAGGGTGGCGAACAAACATATGGGGAAGGGGACAATACAAAAACGAATGAAACAGACAGGATACAAAGACAAATTAAAACTACACAACAATCAGCAATTCGAGTGGGGCTGGGAACTCATCAGCCCCAGGCCTGCCGGAACAGCCAGGACAAGGAATCTTGGGAAGCATTTCTTGAGAGATTTGAATGCTTTCTCAAAGCAAACAATTTTACTGACATTTCCTCAGACAAGAAGTAAGGGTATTTTTATGGCCCGGAGATGTTCTCCACGGCTAGGGCTCTCTCAGCGCCTGCTCCCGTGCACTCGCTACCATGGGAAGTCTTAATTAACAAGTTAAGAGCCCATTACGCTCCAGCCCCGTCTCGCATAGCCCGGAGGCATTCTTTCCGAAAGTGTTTCCAGGTTGAAGGCAAGACTGTGAGTCAGTTCATGGCTACTTTGCGGAATTCAGCCATGCATTGTGAATTCCAGAATATTGATGAGGCTCTATTAGAGCAATTAGTATGTGGAGTAAAGGACTTGCATGTCCAAAGACATTTATTAGCCCGTTCTGAGCTTACTTTACAAATCACTATGGACGAGGCTAGAACGGCAGAACAGTCTGATAGATCTGCCGCTGAAATTCAGAGGTACCAAGCTTTTTCTTTGGTGGTAGAAATCACCAGTGTGATGGGGATGGAAGCGCGATGGGAGATGACAATATCAGTTGCCTCAGAGCAATCCAAGGGGATAAGTGGAAGGCGAAGCCAAGAGGTTCCCGGTCTGGCTGCCTAAGCTGTGGCAGTAATCACTTGCGTTCCAATTGCAATTTCAAGATGACCACTTGCAGACGCTGTGGGAAGACGGGTCACTTATCATACGTGTACCGTGCCACACTACCCTCCCCTGAGATGGCATCACTGTGATCTGGCAATCAACACAATAGCAGAAGACCCAGCAAACCCAGTGAGAAGTGTCATGTTATCAACCGTGCTGCTGATTCCGAGAAGCAATCGCAACTTAAAAAAGTGTACCTCACAGTACTGCTTTAAGGCACCCCACGTAAAATGGAAATTGACACTGGGTCTGCTCGGTCCATTATATCATGAGGTAACCTCAAGCGGTTAATGCCTTCTGTTAGCAGTGAGAATTTGAACTCGTGTCCCTGCAAATTAAGAGACTATCAGGGCAATTACATCCAAATATTGGGTTGTGGGATTTTTGAAATTGAATATGGGTCTTTTAAAGGGTGCCTGCCGCTTATTGTAGTGGTGGACCCCCTGGCTACCTTATTGGGACTTGACTGGTTTGATTCTTTAGGTCTTTCTATTGCAGATGTCCACACCACGAATTCTGAGGATGACTATGCCACCCTGACCAGGGAGTTTGAGGATGTGTTTAGGTACACTCTTGGTAAATATACTGGGTCACCAATCTCCTTTAACTTAGACCTTACCATTGCCCCGATCCGATTAAAAGCTCGTCACGTTCCTTTTGCCTTGAAAGCTAAGGTGGACGCTGAAATTGATAAATTGTTGGCCCAAGGCCTGTAGATTATGCCCTTTGAGAAATTCCCATTGTGATTCCTCTTAAGTCAGACGGATCCATTAGGATCTGCGCCGACTAAAGGATGAGCATAAATAGAGCCCTTCAGGCTAACCCCTACCCTGTTCCAGTAGTGCAGCATTTGCTGCACTCCTTGGGACAGGATAAGCTGTTTGCCAAACTTGACCTGGACCAGGCATATCAACAACTGACAGTTGATGATGCGACGGCTGATGCCCAAACTATAGTAACGCACCGTGGAGCTTTCCGGTGCAGTTTGGAGTATGCATGACTCCGGGAATTTTTCCGAGTATAATGGTTGAAGGTTGAAGGTTTATTTTATTTATATGCCGCCCTATTCCCTGAAGTACTCAGGGCGGCTCACAAACCCAAGGGGGGGGGGAAGATAAACACAAAGAAACTACAACAGAAAAGGTACAGGGGAATTTAAAAGACAACCAACAATCACACGATTCGAGAGGGGAAGGGAACTCATCAACCCCAGGCCTGCCGACACAGCCAGGTTTTAACGGCTTTTCGGAAAGCCTGGAGAGAGGTGAGGGTCCAAATCTCTGTGGGGAGTTCGTTCCCCGGAGCAGCCACAGAGAAGGCCCTCCCCCGGGTAGTAGCCAGATGACATTGGCCAGTAGATGGAACCCGGAGGAGGCCTAATCTGTGGGATCTAATGGGCCTTTGGGAGGTAATTGGCAGCAGGCGGTCTCTCAAGTACCCAGGTCCAATACCATGGAGCGAGTGCTCCAAGATCTGCCGGGGGTAATACCCTATTTTGATGACATTTTAATTGCAGCAGATAATCATCAGGAATTATTATCTAAATTAAGGAGTGTCCTTCAGCATTTTCGCAACGCTGGCTTAAAATTGAAAAAAACCAAATGTTTCATTGGGGTAGAATTGATGCCTGAGGAATTCACCCAACTCCGTCCAAAATTGAGGCCATAAAAATGTCCCTGCCCTTACAAATAAGGCTGAACTGCAAGCCTTTTTAGGGCTCTTAAATTTTTACGCAATGTTTCTGCCACATAAGGCTACAGTTGCAGAGCCATTACACAGGCTGCTTGACTGTTCAGCTGCCTGGAAATGGGACAGGCGTGAAGCACATGCGTTCGCGGCTGTCAAATTGCTGCTTACGTCATCTGCTGTCCTTATGTAGTACAGCGATAAATTGCCCCTCATTCTGGCTTGCGATGCGTCCCCTTATGGTATCAGGGCTGTTTTGAGCCACCGATGCCCTAGTGGGACAGAGGCACCAATTGTTTATTTCTCCCGGACCTTGTCCAAGACTAAGAGAAATTATAGTTACTTAGATAAAGAGGCTTTGGCAGCCGTATCTGGAATCAAGCGATTCCATAACTACCTCTACGGCCACCACTTTTTGCTCTTTACTGACCACAAACCCTTGTTAGGGAGTCTAGCTGGTGACCGCCCTACTCCAGCCATTCTTTCTCCACACATGTCGCGGTGGACTGTTTTTTGGTGGCTTATTCTTACCAACTTGAATACCATCCTGGTAAGAACATGGGGCATGCGGATGCCTTCAGCCACTGTCCTTTGCTATCCTTAAGCCCCGAGCCAGCTCTGGCCGTGGCAGTCCTCTTAATAGAAGACTTAGAGTTGCCTCTAACGGCCACTGATATAGCCATTCACTCTAAGCAAGACTCAGTTCTTTCCAAAATGCTGGATTGGACACGCAGGGGGTGGCCTAGGGAAAAGCTGTCCGATGAGTTTCTTCCATATTTTAGACGGCGTCTGGAACTTTCGGAACGGAAACATTGCTTGTTATGGGGGAGCAGGGTGGTTGTTCTGGCTTTGCTCCACAATACAGTGTTAGACTACCTCCATGAGTGCCATCCAGGCATAGTGCGGAAGAAATCCGTAGCCGCAGCTATGTCTAGTGTCCCAATCTTGATAAGGAAATTGCTGGGTGGGTTGGCAGCTGTCAGCCATGTCAGCTATCCCGACCAGCTCCTCCAATTGCATCGCCAAGGGAATGGGAATTGCCTTGTGGACCATGGTCCCGCATCCACGTGGACTTCACGGGCCCGGTCCAAGGGCAAACCATCTTAGTTGTAGTGGACACATTTTCCCATTGGATAGAATTGGTGCCTATGAAATCAACTACTTCAGAGAACACAGTAAGGGCCCTGCAGCGCCTGTTCGCTACTCATGGATTGCCGGACACGTTGGTGTTTGACAACGGGCCCCAACTAACATCAGCAATTTTCCAAGCCTTCTTGGCAAGATTGGGTATTAGGCATATCCTGGTGGCCCCTTACCATCCAGCCAGCAATGGTAGGGCCAAGAGGGCACTTCAGTCAGACAAGGAGTCGCTGTCGAGAATAGTTCCTGGTAAATTAGCGGAGAAAATAACTAGCTACCTAGCAATCCAACATTCTACTCCCTGTCCAGTGTCTGGCAAAAGTCTTGCTGAATTATTAATGGGACGGTGATTACAGACATTGCTAGACCGATTGCACCCCATGTATGAAACGGATACCCGCATGTTGAAAGAGGTCGCACTAGAAGTTTCATTCCTGAGGATAGAGTTTATGCCCGCAACTGCCAGGGGGATCCCAGATGGGTGCCTGGAGTTATCACGCATGTAACCAGGCCCTGTTCTTTTAGAGTGCGACTAGATGATGGATGCCCTTGGCGCCGCCACATAGATCAATTGCGGCGCCAGGTCCTGCAACACCAATCTTCAGATGAGTTACTTCCAAATAGAATTCAACAATGACCCAAATAAACCTTGGCTGCTGCCTACCGGCAAGACCCAATTCTTCAACCCTGGCCACGTTTCGAGGCGTTCTCGTCAGGTGGCTTACCTGTTAGTTCCAGCTCTCCGCCGAGGGGGGAAATCTCCAGTCACTGATGACGTCCATTGCCCCAAAATGGAGGAGTCCAATCAACAACCTGATTTTCTGGCTCCTGCCCAGGAACGGAGACACTCAGGGTGGAGCCGAAGTCAGACCGCCTATTTAAAGGACTACGTCTGCGCAATCTGGGGGGAAGGAATGTTACACCCTGGTGTAGATGCTGGCAAGCTAAGAAGATCCCTATTGGCTGAGGCGCACCTGCTGGCTGGTGGGAGAATAACAAGCACCTGATTGCCCGCCTGTTTGACAGCTAATAGTATAAATAGCTGTCAGACAGGGAGCGTTTGTTCTTGTTGTGTGGTTAACTAGTTCTGTTAATAAAGCCTTGACCGTTATAGAAGCCTCCTCTCGTTCCTCAGTAGCTTCGAATAAAGCACTCATATACAGCAAAGAATAAGAACAAATAGCAAGCATTCATTCCTGACTGAATGATCCAGGATCAGAAATTCACATGAGAAAGTCTTCTTTCTACTTGAGATGAGAGATTAGCTTCTTCCTTGCTCTCAACATGACTCCTAATAAACACTCAGAACAAGGCCCAGATCCATCATTATGCAGCCTGGAGGTAATTGCCTCAGGCAGCACTTCCATATTTGCAGCAAAGGAACCATTTTCTCATATGCTTCAAGTGTACCATTTCTTGGTACAGTCCATTCAAAGAGAAAAATCTAAATGTATAAATGCAGAGAGGTTGATTGATTGATTGATTTGTTTTATTTATATGCCGCCTTTTTCCGGGAGGGACTCAGGGCGACGAACAACTCAAAAGGGGAAAGGGGAAACATAGAACACAATACAAATAGTTAAAATAGCCAAGAATCACACAACCACACAGGTCGAGAGGGGAGGGGAACTCATCAACCCCAGGCCTGCCGGCAAAGCCAGGTTTTGATGGCTTTTTGGAAGGCCTGGAGAGAGGTGAGGGTCCGAATCTCTGCGGGGAGTTCGTTCCAGAGGGCCGGAGCTACCACAGAGAAGGCCCTCCCCCGGGTAGTAGCCAGATGGCATTGGTTGGTAGATGGAACCCGGAGGAGGCCGACCCTGTGTGATCTAATGGGTCTTTGACCCATTAGGTATGCCTCATTAAACTGTAGCTAATCCTGATTTTCCAGGGGTTTAGAATATGTACGTTAACTTTTTTTATTATCAAACTTTGGGTATTTTATATTATGGTATATTGTTGACAAGTCACAAATCGTTCTGGCCCTAAGATAGGTCTATGGATAATTCATGTTATTTCCCATTGCACATTTCCTATATCAATCTGACCTCTGACCCAGGTTTTTTGCTGAAATACATTTAGCCACTACAGTAGGTGATTAAAAAAAAAATACAAAAGATGGGATGAATGTGGCTCTCTTAACTAAGTGGAAAACTGTTCATAGTTTGAGAAAAACCCTGCAGCAAAAGTGTTCAAAGTATGTGACATTGCCCCATGCATAAATAGTCATTTTAAGTATAACTTAACAATCCTCTTATTCATAAAGAAACAGTGGGAAAAAAGTTATTTCTGTATCAGATTCTGATACAGAATCTGAATTTCACAAAGAGATAGCAGCAGCAACACCACCACCAACATAATAGCAGACAACTTTTTTTTCTGAACAAAGACAGAAACATAACAATTGAGTAGCTGGTAGGCAGAATGCTCCAGAGGAGTGAGAAACCTGTTTTTCTGCCAGTCTTTTTTGTGGGTGAGGGTGGGGGGTATACTTTCCATGAATCCCATGGCAATCCCTTCTCATCCATTCGTTTATAATGGGTGTAGCTGAAACAATCCAATTTCTGAATTCAAAATGCCTGGGCATGTTGGTGGCTTTGTCATGTCTTAATACCAATCCTCTGTGTTTTGAAGATAAAGTATTCGCCTGCCATATGCTTGGGGGAAGAAATAAGATGAAACACTTGTATCTGAAATTTGTAATTCTGACACTCCCTTTTATCCACTTAGCATGCACATCCATTCCAATAAAGACATAATCAACGCAGTTTACTGTCAAAAAGAAAATCAGAACAAAGGAAGAACAGAGCAATAGAAATTAATGCCAGTTCTAACAGAAAAACAACCCTAGTGGCAGTAAATGCCTTATTACCCAGCCTCTGTTTCTGAGACTGACATAAATAAAACAAGACGGATGCTTTTGCAATTGCTTTTGGAAACACAATTAATAGTAGTGGTTAACTAATGACTTAATTGGCTAATAGGTGTAAAAAGAAGGCTGAGATTCTTCCTTAGGCTTAAGATATTACAAGATGAGAGTATGGTTAACACTGATGAGAACAAAAAAAGGAAGATGCAGGGAAAATTTTCTTTAGCAAACCTGTATTCAGTTTTAACACTCCACTAGACAACCTGTGTCCCATTGGATCATTCTTTTCAGATATTTCCTTACTTAGACAACAAAAAAGAATGGACATAGATGGAGAAGAAAGCCAGGGGAGTTTCCTGCCAGTTTCCTTACTGAGTTTTTCTGACTTTGTTCAAGTCTACATGAAAAGTGGTCTATCTTTTCAGAGAACTTTCTAATACATTTTTAATATGCAAGTTAGCTTCATACTTTGTAACTAATTCTTTCTAACAAAATGCTGTTGACTCTATATGTTTGAACCAATATGTACAGTTTTATGAACTATCTTCTTAATGCAGATTCTTTTTGTTGTTGTTCAAAGATACATGTGATAAAATAATCCATATATCTATTGCAAAACTACATTTCTGTTCATTTCTTGAATTGACAATGTAAAATTGATACCTCCTTATCAAAATGTGATCTGAACAAACTTCTTTCTTTTCCTTAGACTTTACCTGTCTTGTTCCCTCTCTAGAGTTTAGAAAAACAGGCAATCAAGCAATATATCTATCAGTTGTATGAGCCAAAAGAGGAAGTCTTCAAGGGGAATGTATGTAACAAGAAAACATTTTCAGGAGTGGATACTGGGTATATGAGGGGCATAGCTCTTCTACCCAAAAGGAAAACAAAATGCTTACAGTTCCAAATCTCAGTCCCACTAAAACATAAATCTCACATCATCACAAGAGGATCAAGTTTCTGAGATTTAAAAGGCTGGGGAGTTTTAAAGCTACATTTTATATCTCTAGAGATTGTATAGGTTTATACGTATAGTAGTGCTTTGGGAAAATGTTGCCTTATGCATGCATCTTTCCAAGGCACACGAGTTTTCCTGTAGTGTTTGTGTTCAGAAAGTACAGATTTGGGTCCCATTTGGACTCTTGAATCCAAATGTTTCCCTTTTAGGATGTCTTTCTAAAATGAATGGAAGTAGCCTACTGTGGAAAACTGAGAAACAGCCTGTGAGTGTGTGAGATGATACTCACAATAAAAATGTGTACCTCTCTCTGTATGTAAGTGTTTTGCAGGGCACATTTTTGGGCCCTCAAGTATAACTCTCAAAAAATGGCAGAAGGCAGCCGTTAGCTGATCTTCCATGATCTCAAAATGGCTTAACAAAACTTTTTATTTCTTGTATTTCTGGTTAACTTGATCACATGCAGCAAGGTGAGGAAAGAACTCTGATTTTGGTGAAATTTAACCAGATGTATAAATACAGGAATGCTAGTTTATACATATATTGATGATATTTGATGATGAAGTATTTCTTATTATTATCAGGTAAGCAAACCAGATAACCACCAGGTGTTTTTGGATTAAAGCTCCACACTCCCTTTGTGATAGAAGTATTGTCTTGGAATTATGAAAGTTTTTATTTATTGCATTTAATTTTTCAGCCTTGTTTATAATTTCCATAGCAACAATGCCAACAAAGAATTTATGGTCTCTCAGTGGACTAAAAATAGCTGGCTTTTTTTCCTGCTTTTAAAAAAAAGTCTTTGAATCTTGACTCAAGTCTATGGAGTTTTCTTGGCAACATTTTCAGAAATGGTTGCATTGGTATTTTCCCAGGGCTGAAAACAAATGATTGGCTTCCATGCCTAAGTAGGAATAGATCTTGTGTTTCCCTATTCAATGCTTTAACTAGTGGTTCAATATTTCCCAATCTCAGTAACTTGTGCAAAATGTGTTTACTTCAGTTCCCAGAATTCCCCACCTAGCAAGTTGGCTGCAGAATTCTGCGATTTGAAGTCCATACATCTTAAAGTTGCCAAGTTTGAAAAATATTGCAGTAGATCAAACTTTTGCCAGATGCTAATCATTAAAATGCCACAATAAAGGTGCTTTTTATCAGTCACAATATGGAACAAACATACCAAACTACATATCATTTGCATCTGTTAATTTACATGCATGCAAGCAAGAAATAATAACTGCAATTTAAACAGAACTATAGTTTAATTGATCACAGTGGAGGACGTAGCCCAGCGACCTGAATGCCTGCTCACACTACATTTTAGAAGCTGTTAAAGATTACTGTTGAAATTCCTGCATAGCATGTCATTATTTTAATTCAGTCATTATTCTAAAATTAGTCATCTTCATAGATGGTAGATGGTATAGTCTCATTTTTTTTAAAAAAATATGATATTTACACTGGTATATCTTGCAGCAGTGATGTGCAGTCAGATGAGGCAGGGAAGGCACAGCCTCACCACTCCCATCATGAAAAGAAAAAAAATGTAAAAGGAAAAAGGCAAGAGGTGAGGTCAGGCTGAGCTAGTTACTGCCTCACCGTGGATGACTCTGCTTAACTGTTTAAAAAAACCTCTAAAAAGCACCCCCTAGTATGAGGCAGGATAATTGTGTGCCTCATTTATCTGACTTTAGGCATTTTATGATCACTCGAGCAGAGTTAAGCAAGGGTTAAAAGCCTAAAAATTCCTGATGTAGGTGAGGCACGCAGTTCTCCTGCCTCATAGTAGAGGTCGCTCGTTTGGGGGGGGGCTTCCTCAGAGGACCCGAGGCAAGAGCAGAGTTGAAATCTCTCTGAAACAGCTGAAAAAGGTACTTGTGGGTTGGAGGGAGGGGGAGAAATTCAAACATCCTCCTCCTGGTGCGGGGCTTTGGGCAAAGGCTGGAGGGAAGGACCCTGGCTTCCTTGTGCTCTCCCTCTTCAAATGTAGTTTGATTGCTGGCAGAGCCACATTGCTTTTTCAAACCTGTAATCAGTGAAGCTGGGCTGGATCCTTCTGGAGCTGGCGGAAAGTATGTGTGTTCCAGTATGGCTCTTTGACTGGCTTCCTGCCTCCTCCTGTAGTCTCCTCACTGGTGCTCTCCCTCCAATCCAACTGTTGTGTGTGTGTGTGTGTGTGTGTGTGTGTATTTGTTTATTTGAGAGAGAGTGAGAGAGGGAAGGGGGTAGGAGAGATAATCCAATCCAACTTCTGTGTGTGTGTGTGTGTGTGTGTGTGTGTTTGAGAGATGGGGAGGGAGGGAGAGAGGGAGGAAGGAGGGGAAGGGAGAAGAAAAAGAAAGAAGGAAACTTCTTTCTCAAAGGAGAAAAACAAATGCTGTTGCTTTAAATCAGAACTGAGCATGCCTGGCTGTGGAATTCTGGGAGTTGAAGTCCACAAGTCTAAAAACCCACCACTGTTTCAATGCCTCATCAGCCTTAAACCTCACCGCACATCACTGCTTTGCAGTTCCAAGACTATATGTTCTTTGCAGTTCCAAGACTATATGCTCTGACCAGATATAGAAAGTAAGACAAATAAGCAAATATGTGCAAACAGATTTCTATAGAAAGGTTGTTTTATTGCTTTATCTGCTAATAAATGAAAGTTTATTGGATGACAGTTATTCCATACAACTTACCTTTCATATTCTGCATTTTTCCAATTTAAGATAATTATTCCTTTGTGCAGCAGATGATGATAAATTGGCATATTGGATTCCCTTCTAGCATAATGCTAGCTTTACTATTAAATAAACTAGTATTAAGCATTAATAATCAATGTTTTAAAATTGAATTCCAAATGTTAATACATGACAATCTGATATACATGCATAAATATATGTTGTAATTTTTTTAAAGTGACTGCACTGAAATGGTTCATTAAGGTTTTTAAAAAAATGATCTTGTCAGTTGAAGCTGAGCAGGATAAATTACCGGGGAAAAACCCATTATGACTTTTCTTAGCACTTTAAAAATTGCACTTGACATTTATTCCTAATAACCAATATAACATGATAGGATCGAAAGTGTTCAGGTCTGCCATAAAGTAGCAAACACCTTCACTTAATTATACTTTCCTATTTTCTCATGCCTCTAATTCAAGAATTTAATCACCTTTAATAATGTGTTCAGCACCTTGTGTCAGAAGGTAGGAGCTTACTTTTGACCCTAGCCACACTGGAATGCAAGACATCCAGAGGAGTGTGACTAATTTTCACATTTCAAATTATATGTTAAAACAAATTGCATACAATTTGGATGAATAAGAAGACTGTCAGGTGTAATAGAAAGTCTGGTATCCTTTTTGTGCCCAGTTTAGACAAGGCATGGGCATTATTCTTATGTTCTGAAAATTGCAACTGACTGAGAGCTTATTGGTCATAGATTATAATGCTAGAAAGAAAATCGGATAAGCATGGACATCATCAGAATAAAAAGGAAATTAACTAGGCAATTCAAATAAGGCTCTTTGCCCCACTACAATATTAAATATAGGAGGAGTATAAAACAGTGTATCCTTAAACCTCCTTTTTTGGGTCCTCAGTAGGTTTTCAGGCTGCTTTGATGTTTAAATACTATGAATAATTCTTCTTATTCTCCTCTTCCTCTTCCTCTTCCTCTTCCTCTTCCTCTTCCTCTTCCTCTTCCTCCTCCTCCTCCTCCTCCTCCTCCTCCTCCTCCTCCTCCTCTTCCTCCTCCTCCTCCTCCTCGAAGCTGGAATACTGCATAGCCAAAAGTCAATGTATAGCTTCATATTTATTTCTACCAATGCTATAAAGTTCCTTTTGCAATGGCAGCTAGCATTCTGCAGGGTAAATTTTCATTCTGTGAGAATCTGGTCATGTCATATGTGACAATATGGAAACTGCTTTGTGCGTGTATCAGTCATATATTTTCAAAATTCCACATGGGTGCCTGGCCCTAAATAGTTACCTACTCTTGAACTGAAATAGTTGAGCAAGTGTTCAATCCTCAGGGACTGATATAGACATACATAAACTCACTTATACATGCACTTCCATATGTATACATATTTCTTCATCCATTTCAGTTATTCACTAGATGATTATTATATTAAGATATATTCATAAATGATTTAGATTAGGGATAGAAGGGGAACTCATCAAATTTGCAGATGACACCAAGCTGGTGGGAATAGCCAACATGCCAGAAGATAGGCTCAAGATCCAGAAGGATCTCAACAAACTTGAACAGTGGTGCTGTCCAACAAAATGAAGTGGTGAAAAAGTAAGATTTCTCACTTAGACAAGGAAAATCAAATGCATAGATATACAATAGGTATATCTGGCTGAATAGTTGTATCTCTGAGAAGGATCTAGGAGTCTTAGTAGATGACCACTTAAATATGAGCCAGCAGTATGCTGTATTTGCTAAAAAGGCATCCTAAGCTGCATTAACAGAAGGATAGAATCAAGATCACATGAAGTGTTAGTACTGCTTTATAATGGCTTGGTAAGACTACACTTAGAATATTATATCCAGTTTTGGTCATCACAATATAAAAATGTTGTTGAGACTCTAGAAAGAATGCAGAGAAGAGCACCAAAGATGATTCAGGGACTGGAGTTTAAAACATATAAAGAATGGTTGAAAGAATTGGGTAAGTCTAGTTTAATAAATATTGAAATAAATATTGGTTAACTAATATAGTGATCTGCTGGAATCATGCTTTACAATACTGCCAAACACAATAAATGGTCACTGTATACGTATACACAATACACAAAAACATTTATGGTGGAGAAAAAATAAACA
Organism: Thamnophis sirtalis; assembly: GCF_051295495.1. NCBI lineage: Eukaryota > Metazoa > Chordata > Lepidosauria > Squamata > Natricidae > Thamnophis > Thamnophis sirtalis. The sequence continues at coordinate 134,331,268 of NW_028261381.1, read as the reverse complement.
CTGATGAATAAATAATGAAATCCTCTCTCAAAGTTGAAAACACTATGTTCTCTTTAGAAAGTCAATAGGTATGAATAGTATTCTATAACTGTCTTTTTCAGCATTGTGGGATAACAAAGACCAACATAATTGTTCCTTACAATTTCCCTGTAACATGATCTTGGATGGGGTAAAAAAAAATATCTACAGAGTTCAGAACACTATTGTTTCTTGCTTTCAAGACCCATTGTGGTTGCAGCCCTTAGAGAAATGTATTTCTAAAAAAAAGTATTTCACTGTTTACGCCAAGTACCTGTCGAATTTCTCTGAAGGTTTTTACATCTGACATGCAGTTCCGGGTATTGGATTAAAACAAATGTATGCACATGTGTGAGTTTTTATTTTGTTGCCTTCTTTTGCTGTTTGGTTGATTTCCCTTGATTTCAACCAGGAGCAATTGCTGAGTTGAATCCAGTTATTTGGATTCCAATTATTAGTATATTATTTTTGAATTGAGCCTTGGAGATAGGTTTTCTGGTTTATTAATGATACTGCTATTTTATCAATTTTATTTACTAACCTTTAGAATAAGAGGATAACAGAGTTGGCAGAGACCTTGGAGATCTTCTAGTCTGACTCCCTGCTCAGGCAGGAAACACTATACCACTTCAGATAAAATTACAATAGTAGATTACAACTAGTATTTAAATCAGCTTCAAAATTTCGAAGTCTCTAGTACAATATTGATGACTGATTAGTTCAGAACAATGTAGGGCATTTGTTTATATCATAACTTTAATAGAAATTAGTATTGTGAATTTGGTGTTACAGATTTCAGCTGCAGAATCCAGAGAACTGCTAAATTGTAGCAAAGATTAATAGAAAATTCTAGCTCTCTGTAGCCATCTTATAGTCACTGGGATTTTAGATATGGTAGATATGGTAACCCTAGTATAAAGTTGGAATATAGACCACCAAAAGATTTGGTTTAAGTCACTTTGGTGCTGTTCTAAATAATGTGATCAGCACTGGAGATGTTTGGATGACACCCAGTTTATTTTAGTAATCTACGATTAATTTTGGTTCAGAAATCAGGCAAACTGGATAAAATCTGAATGCATAGTAGATTCCTATGAGTTGGTGAAATCTACAAATTAGTATATCATATTTAAAAGTGTAGCTTCCACATTTGTTTTTTTAAACTACTAAGAAGTCAGTCCAAAGAATATAATCTCAACTGGACCTTGACCACATGAATTAGATCCCAAATCTATATCGATTCTATATAAAAGTTAAAGATGCTAAAGAATCAAATTCAACTCCTAGTGATTACTTAGATAGATCCATACAGTTTTCTTATCAACAGAATATGAACTGCTTGCATTGCTTTTTCCTATAATGTTTCTTCTACAGTATGTTTCAGTTGAACCTACAGCTGTGGAATTCTCTGTAATTTCCTATTTAAGTATTAATTAGATTCAACACTCTTTTAAATTCCGAATGAGGTAGAAATGTAATTTAAATAAATCAAAAATAAATGTTATTTTCATGCATCATGTTTTACCATTCTAATTAGTATATGCAGTCAGGACTACAGTGGAGAGCAAAGGTCTATTCAATCTTCTCTTTAGGGTTTAAATTTGAATCAGGAAACCCATATGTTACAAGAAATAGAAGATTTGGAGAAATGGATGTATGGAATTTGACTATGAGGAAAATGTGGATATGCACTGGAGCATGAAAAATAAAGAAGGCAACAGACCAGATTACCAGAGATGGGTTGGTATGCATAAGGAAATAATTCATCAGGACTAAAGTAGATCTGGAATGACAACTACCAAAGATAAGAACTGCCATGAAAGGATCAATGAAAGCCTGAGGTGATCTGGAAAGAAATGTGTGACAGAAGCTGTTGGTAAATAATGAAAAGGAAAACTATGAGGGATCTAACTTTGAAAGACTTTGCCATGCATACCTATTTTCATAGGATTTTGGTGCCTAGTTTTCCCCAAAACTCTTTACAAATTTGCCCAAATTGTAGTGGACAATATGATTGTGAATATACCTATGTATGAGTTTATGTGACACTTAAGCAAATAAAACCTTTGTAGGTGAGGAATGATGTTATATGAACTGGACTTCTTGTTATTGTATAAGATCCTGGATCTCGTATCTCCAGTGAAAGCAGGTGAATGATTTCCCCAGTGGACTCTATTTCCAGAAGAACCTATGCTTTAATGTGCTATTAAGCCTCAGCTCCCTTATCTAAACCCAGATGGCTTAGCCAGATCACAAAGAAGATGACCTTCACCAGGGAGTTTGAGTGAAGAAAAGAATGAGTGAATTATAAATGAAGGAAGCTGTAACAAAAGAAGCGATCCCTGCTAGTGATGCTTCAAAATAACGTGCCCTGTGACAATATTTTGAGCCAAATATTCCATGTGTGAAGATATTGAATTCCTGCCTTGTTGGTTTATGTGATTCATTCGGTGTTTTAATCAACATTCACATCTGAATTTTAACCAAAATGTGTTCACTTCTTTGGTGATCTTACCTTTTCCATTGTTAAATGTGTGAGTTGTCCAAGAGCTCTCTGTTTGATAATGGCTAAACAATTTCTTTTCCTTTTAGTTCTAACGGTTTCTTTTATCTGAATAATGTAGCAATGGGGGAACTATGCTTCCTCCAGATAGGTTGAATGTAAGGTAAAAAGTGCATGCAGGTAAGGGGAAATCAGAATGCCTATGACATTGACAGAATGCCAGCATCTTTCTCCTGTGCCATATAAATTTCCTAATCTGCATTTAATTAACATTTAGAAATCTCTTTGAAAAGCAATGATCATTATCACTACTCACCACAGGTGAGTGTCACACAAACAGCTCTATAACAGGGAACATGACTATGAGGAAAATGATGACTGACAAAGCTGTGCCTGGAATGCCCAAATTTAACTTCTCGTTTAAAAATGTTTACATGCACAAGTTCAATAGATACTGCTATTACTACTAATTCAATGTATAGACTCCATTGATTTGAAAATTTTGTTTGAGGAAATGGGAGGTGGGGAGGATGTTTGTTTTGAATACTACCCACTTCTTTAAAGGAAATAATGCTCGATTCCTATTACTTCTGGACTTGGCAAATTTATATTTTTTTAAAGATGAATTTTGGAGCAATTAAAACCTTTTCAATGAATGATCACGCTTAGTTGAAAGATTGCACATCCCTTATATATGCAGGAGATGAAAAAACATGCAAAAGGAATGGGGAGTTTGGTTGCAACTCTGACTTTTTGCCTGCCCCCACACATCTTCCTGTATGCATGCATGTACCTACCTCCATGCACATACTAACCTGATTGACTGGTTGTCAGGCACCTGAACAATTTCGGAGAGAGTGCACAGTTAGAGTCATTTTCATATTACACATTCTCAGCAGATTGAGGCAGTGATAGCTGGGGAGGTTGGAGAAATAACAGAACTTTGTGGTGTCTCAGGCATTTTAAGGAAAACTATCACAGGTGGCTAATAGTTGTTCTGTGGCGCATGCTAAATTTATAATGCTCCTTGCCTGGCTATAAAATTAAAGGATGATTATTGTGGAATACATTTGGTCTTAGTGATTTTATTACTCCTGGTACATCAGATGCTGTCTGTCTGTCAGAGGAAACTAGGAGGGATTTTGATTTTGTCTTGCTTCTTGTGAAACTGCAATGGCTAAGCTAAAACCGAACAAGCCACATTGTCTTTTAGATGTCATGGTTGGCTAACTATGGTTGATAGACTAGTTTGCTGTGCAAACACAGATGTAAGTCCGAGAGAAGGAATCTTTGTCCTCCTCATTTATATCCACTTCCCTGGAGTATTGCATAAAATGTGTGAACTACTCCTTTGATCTTTGGCATTAAAGATGCATCATCTAGGTTTTTCAAAATGATGTTTCAGGGTCTGGATTTCTTTGATATGAATACAAACAGTTTTTCTGTCTTTCCCACTGACTCCCAGAATAACTTTTAAATGCAGTTCAGGTAGAATTCTGCTGGTGTGAGACGGTACTTATTTATCTCATAGTTAATTTGAGAATAATAATAATAAAAAGCAAAGTAGTGATGGAACAAAATGCCAACAAAATAATTCTTGAAAAGTAATGCTTGTTTGTGCTTGTAAGGTCCCCCTCCTCTCCATATCTGCTCAATTGCTTTTCCAGCCCTGAAAGTTGCTACCCTAATCCAATTGCTAACAAATTGTATACTTCAAGGGTGTCAAATTCACATCGTCATGGTTGTGTCACATGATGTATTGTGACCTTTCCCTGCTTCACTAAACTGGACATGGGCATGGCCAGCGTGTGATGCTGCAAGCCGCAAGTTTGACTCCCCTGGTATACATGCTCTGAAGAAGCTTTCTGGCTTGTCCACATGATCAGAACATTGAAAGAATGCCTGAGAATGGGTGAGTTTAGCTTCATTTGGGAAGCTGCAGGCTGAAAGTAGTTGACTCTCTAATCAGTTTACGGAGTTAGCATATTGTCCATCATGATCTGGGTGCTCATTTTACCAATCGGAAAGATGGAAGGCTGAGTCAACCTTGAGTCGCTCAGAATTGAACTCCTGAAGTGAGCAGTGAGTTAGCCTTCAGTACTGCTTTCTAACCACTGCGCCACCATGGCTCTTATATAGCTAGAATGAACGACTATATTCTTTACCTTAGTGGGCAAAGTATCATGTACTTGTCCAAATGAAAAATATATTATAACTACACTAATATTCCTATTTTATCTTGTAGGTAGTTATATTCAACCACAGCGTGGAGCATACTTTTTAGATTAGAACTTCTCCTAACTGAGTGTGGCTAACAGCTTATGTTTTCAAAAGGCAAATAACATATTTTGGTGGGCAACTTAATAGCAATAGCAGTAGACTTATATACCGCTTCATAGGCCTTTCAGGCCTCTCTAAGCGGTTTACAGAGAGTCAGCATATTGCCCCCAACAATCTGGGTCCTCATTTTACCCACCTCGGAAGGATGGAAGGCTGAGTCAACCCTGAGCCGGTGAGATTTGAACCGCTGAACTGCTGATCTAGCAGTAGCCTGCAGTGCTGCATTTAACCACTGCGCCACCTTAATGCTGTACAGCTTCCTTTTTTGCAAGTGAGAATGTAAACATTGTACAATATTTCAATGGGGAGGCACCAAAAATGCAATAAACAAGTGGGGTGGATGATAGAATTTATACAGGATAAAACTTGAGGCACTCTGTTTCAGCTGGCAGAGGGATGGCAGTACTTATACACACAGACTTAGTTGTTTCTGCTTTTTGCCTACCAAGGCTATAAGATGCCCATCCCTGAAAACAAATGTGTCCACTGCTTTAAAGTGCCCTTGTAATAAAATATTCACATCAAGTTGGATTGACCTGAATGGCCACAGGTTAAAAGCCAGTGGCCTATTGAATAAAATTGTTTATATTTACTGATGATGCTTTGAAGATGCTGACCATAGTAGTAGGGATAAGTAATGAGAAAGCCATCCAGATGGGTGTACCTTAAACATACCAAAGTTATGCTGTAATTTACAATGCCTTTTCCTTCGCCTTGTCTTCGTAAAGCAATAGGCCAAAGATATGTAAGCTGCAGCTCTGCTTTTGCTCAGGGCCATTCAGCAAGCTGTCAATGTTCAGAGAGGAGATCAGTATACACTGTAGGTGTTTCCATGATGAATACATTTAAGTTGTATCATCAAAGTAATTTGGTCATTTTAAATGAGTCAAGATTTTGTCATAACAGTGGCTATTCAAGAAATGCAGTAAAGTCTCAATTTCATGGACTCTCATTTAAGGGAATCAGATGCTACAGGAAAAAGATTGGTTCCTATATCATCTGAAATAATGGGTGAAATCATTGCATCTGAAGTAGTGTGGAAGAGGAATTTATTTGAGTAGTAATAGCAGCTCAGGAGTTTTAGATGCTGATAATACATTTGCATTAAGCCAAGAAATAAGTTAATTGAATGTACCACCTTTCTGTAGTTTTGAACAATTTAGATTTTACGTTTACATTTTAAAATGATTTAAAAACATTATTATCAATCATTTAATCTAAATTATTAACTCCATTAACCCATCACAAAGAAAAAAGGAAAGGAAGGATAAGAAAAGGAAAAGTTTATTATAAAAAATGGCAATCATAATTAATAGTTGGTTCCAACATCTTTTAAATCTGTTTTTCAACTTTAATACTAGAATTGTGAATTAAAAAAGGAGCTAAGCTCTCACAATGACAATAAAAAGGTACTATAGTAATTTTCCAATATCTGGCTTTTGAGGTTTGATAACTTGTATTTTATAGAAAAAGATAAGTCAAAATGAACAGTGATAAACCTGGAAATACTCCTTTCTAATACTCTTTCTAATACACCTTTCATGATATAGGAGATTTAGGCAAATAGAATCCACATGTTTATACTTACCATAAAACCCTTCTTAATAACCTTGAAAACCAGATTAAGAGAATTCCTTTGAATGATTTATTTAATATATAAAATTTATACAATTTTTTCCTGCCTGAGTCCCAACAACTCTGGCCGATTTATCATGCCTCCAGAAGCTGTGAATGCTCCAACACTGGAAGTTTTTAAGAAGATGTTGGATAACTATTTGTATGAAGTGCTGTAGAGTTTCCTGCCTCAGCAGGGGGTTGGACTAGAAGACCTCCCAGGTACCTTTCAACTCTGTTATTCTATAAACATCATTTAAAAGTAAAAATGACAAAAGAAAAAAGGAATCATCAACAGATCTAAAAACAACATATAACCACAAATTCAATCCAGCAGGAGCTCCATCTTTCCCTTGCCCCAAAGACTGGGAGAATATCCTTGTCTTTATTAACTTCCTGAACATCATCAGAGTAGGAGCCATGCAGTTTATTCAATTAAATTCAGTTTTACAATAATTATATTTCTCCATAAACTCATTTGAATTTTGTGTGTCTACTTCAGTATTAATTCAAGATAAACAATTTAAAATATTTACTCTATAAATAACTATGTTTTCTTACAGTAATTATCTTAGTAGTAGTAGTTATTAGTAGTTAGTAGTAATTATTCCAAGGTAGGAATTCAAATATGAAGTAAAGTCCATTTTTAAAAACATTTCCAGAAATATATTACAAGCTATAGTAAATATATGCCTTGTTCCAATTAATTGAGCAACCTGATATTTTTTTTAAAAAATATGTTGTACTATATCAAATAAAATTTGTTATACAACATTAATTGTTTTCAGGGTAATTCATTTGGATCTCTTTGCTCCATCAAGTGGTCATCCAGTCTCAATATGGTAAGGACTCATCCCATTTTCAAGATTTATTTCATCCTGTTTCTTCTTCATTAAGCTATAAAACTTTGCCTGCTGTGATTTTTCAGTTTTAAGAGTACTAAATAATAGCTACCAGCAGAGGCAACCCAAAGCATTTGGCTGACTGAGACTAACAATGCATAATTGCTCCCACATATAGTAACTCAGTGGCCCTCCAACCTTTCTGGCTTGGTGGGGGAAAGAAAGGATGGTTCTGTGTGAGCAGTAGGTGCATGCGCACATACACAGCTCCATTTTTATGTTCCTGCCACTTGGAGCTTCACACACGAACATGAGTACCCACCATTGGTGCAAGTAGAGCTGTGTGTGCATGCGCACGCTCGTCCACCAATCAGGTAGCCCAGTTCCGAACAGTTTGTGGCCCACTAGTGGGATGTGGCTCAGGGTTTGGGCAACACCTGCAGCAATCAACCAGAATGAACACTGCTCTCCTGAGGATAGAAGATAGTCAAATTAGTTCAGTTCAGATAGAGTTCAGTTCTTTGCTACTACTCACAATTTGCCACATGAAGGTATTGCCTCATTCTGCGTAATGATTTGGGCTGACCCAGCTAACTAGTTTGCTGTCTACTTTATCCAATGTACATATATTATATCCACTGCTAATTTTGTCACATTGTCAAATAATGCAGTAAGATTTGTCTGGTAGGATGTATTTTTGACAAGGCCATGTCGCCTCTGGTTATGACTTTGCTTCAGTGGTGGGATTCATTTTTTTTTACTATTGGTTCTGTGGGTGTGGCTTGGTGAGCGTGGCAGGGGAAGGATACTGCAAAATCCCCATTCCCTCCCCACTCCTGGGGGAAGAATATTGAAAAATATCCATTCCCTCCCAATCAGCTGTGGCTTGGGAGGCAAAGAATAGATGGGGGCAGGGCCAGTCAGAGATGGTATTTACTAGTTCTCCGAACTACTCAAAATTTCTGCTACCAGTTCTTCAGAACTGGTCAGAACCTGCTGAATACCACCTCTCCTTTGGTTGCCTCTGGGTATGACTTATCTAGTTACCCCTTCTCCCCCCACAATGTCTCCCTTGATTCAATACCACCAGGAAAGAGCAGGTATGTTTCCCATCTGCCCATTCCAATCTTCCTGTTTACCCAACATGGGTATAAATTCTAATCATGCTTTCCTCCCCACAACTTGATTGCTCCCTATACCACCCTACAGTTGGGAGATATGCAATTTGGAGAAGCACTCAAGCTACCATACTACCCTATCACAACCTTATTTTTTTTCTTTTTAGGGGGACAAATTCTTGCAGTTTTCTTAGCAAGATTTAGAAAGTGGCTTGCCATTGCTTACTTTCTAGGGCTGAAAGAAAGTGGAGTGGCCCAAGGTCACCCACTTGACTTTGTGTCCAAAGCAGGATTCATCGCTTCCCTGTTTCTAGCCTGATGTCTTAACCATTACACCAAACTGGCTGAATATTACAAACGATACCAAGGTAAAGGTTCCCTTTGCACATATGTTCTAGTTGTTCAGAACTCTAGGGGGCGGTGCTCATCTCTTTTCAAAGCTGAAGAGCCAGCACTGTCCGAAGACATCTCCATGGTCATGTGGCCGGCATGACTAAATGCTGAAGGTGCACAGAACACTGTTACCTTCCCACCAAGGTGGTCCTTATTTTTCTACTTGCATTTTTATGTGTTTTCAAACTGCTAGATTGGCAGAAGTTGGGATAAGTAATGGGAGCTCACTCTGTTTTGCAGTGTTAGGGATTCGAACCTTTCTGATCAACAAGCTCAGTGTCTTAGCCACTGAGCCACCACGTCCCACACAAACAATATAGGAGTAGGTAATTATAGAAGATCTATTAGTAGATAATTGCAGGAGAGTAATTAATGAATTTCTGGAAAATATGCTCTGTTAAAATGCCACCAATTAATGTTCATATACAGTAAAGTATCCCACTAATCCATTATTTGGAGAAATTGCATAAATCCAGCTGCAGATACAAAAAAAAGAGTGATTTTGCCTGTGGATGGTAGAATTATTCTTTCAAGAGAAAGAAATTCTGTGGGGGTTGACTCATATTGAGCTTCAGTGTGATGAATGAGAAAACTACTACTGTATCTATGGATTTATGATGCAATGACTTGGGGACAGGAAAAATGGCTGTAACATGGACATATTATAACATTCAGGTAAGAAAGCAAAGCAATGTATAGATATTCCTTGATGCATAGCACAATTGGAATCAGAACCTCTGTTGCTAAGCAATGTGGTTGTTAAATAAGTTGCACCAATTTTACAACCTTTTTTTGCCACAGTTAACTGATTCATCATGGTTGTTAAGTCAATCACCATGGTTGTTAAATGAACCAGGCTTTCCCCATTGACTTTAGATGTTGGAAGCCCCTGGAAAAGGTCCTAAATGGTGATCACATGACCTTGGGATGCTGCAACTATTATAAATGTATACCAGTTGCCAAGTATGGGAATTTTTATCACATGACTATGGCTATGCTACAACAGTTGTAAGTGTGAAGACCAGTTGTAAATCATCTTTTTCAGTGCCATTGTAACTTTGAACAGTTGTTAAATGAAGAGTCATGTTAAGGCTACTTGTAAAGTATAATTATACTGAAAAAACTGATGTACTTAGTTGTAAAATGATGCAAATTGAAGCATTTCTCAAGGAGGTTATTTAAATCCTTGTTTTAATAAACAACAGAGTTTTTTTTAAAAAAGAAAGCAACTAATACATTTTAAGAGTTTCCAAGGGTAGTTCTTAAACCCTCTTTCCTGTTGCAATAGGAGCATATTCTCAGAGAAAGTTAACTCCAGATATTGCTGGTAGAGTGGACAATTAATAGAGGCTTATATTGAATGGAATTCATCCAGTAAATCCCATACTATGTAACATTTGATTAATGACCATTTCCTTCTGAAATAGCACTTGACAGAGAAAGTTTGAGATAGTTTGAGAAAGTTAATGCTGAGATGTTAAGTACCTGTTGTTAAGATCTCTGTAGTAATAAAACAGTCAGTCCTACTTACCTAGCCAGACCTGAGGTTACTTAACAACTATCTCCATGAAAGTTGTAGAAAAGATTCAGACATAGTGGAACAGGACAGATGAGGTTATATGAGCCATTGGGTATTCTTTGTCTTACAACTCTGGTAACTAGAAAAATCAATTTGTTTTACAATTCGTTTGTAAAGCTTGGTATTATTTTTTCTGGGAAAACTTTAGTGAATAGTTTAAAAAAACCAATTCAAATACTTTTCAGGATTCTGAGAAAAGTATTGGAGCTTCTTCTGTAATCTTTCATACTGTATATATTCTTTCATTATCCAATTTATAAGAACTAATTCATTATAGTCACAAAACAATCAATCTGTAAACACTTCAGAAATATTTGTTTCTTCAAGTTAATGTGGATTTGTTAAAAAACATGTCTTGAAGAAAACCTTATGTTTTCAGAAGGTAACAACTTTGCTTGATTATGAGAATATTATAGTTATAATATATCAACAAAGCTTTTTTGCAATTTATACCATGCTAGCCTAATTAGTGAACAGATTATTAATAAAACTAAAATTGAGTTGAAATCCACACTCAAAGGATATTTCTAGGTGGTTTCTCAATGCATTGTAATGAGAAATTAAGTGGGGTACTCACTTTAATTTTTTTTTAATTAACAACTTGAGCAAAAAGCTAATGGTCTAGAACAATGGGTCTCAACCTTCCTAATGCCGCAACCCTTTAATATAGTTTCTCATGTTGTGGTGACCCCCAACCATAAAATTATTTTATGTTTTCTGTATTTTTTCAAAAATATGTGTTTTCCGATGGTCTTAGGCAACCCCTGTGAAAGGTTCGTTCGACCCCAAAGAGGTCCCGACCCACAGGTTGAGAACCACTTGTCTAGAAGAGGAAACAAAGCACAAAATGATCCTATTAGTTTAGTGAAGTGGATGGAAAATAACAAAATGAAATTTAGACATTTGGCAACAGTAGTTGTTAAAATAATCTTGAATTGTAATTAATCAGATACTGAATATGAATCAGTAGTGTGATATGGCTGCACAAAAAGACAAGTAGAATAATAGGCTAAATTAATAGAAGTACAGTTCCCAAATTATGAAACACAACATTTCTACTCTCTTCTATATTAATAATATTCCTCGTAAGTACTATGCCCAGTTCAGAATAGCACAGGTCAGCTAGACTAGCTAATTCAGACCAAAAGTAGCATAACTAAAGGAGTTTAAAAATGGAGCCAATTTCGTGGAGAAGAAGTTGGTTTTTCTTTGATCAATGTGAATAGACATCCATCAGGAATACAGTATTTTAATCTGGATTCTACACAGATCAAGGGTTTAAATGTGATTAATGGTGGGATACTGTGGGTTTAACAACCAGTTCAGTGAGCGTGAGCCTTACATCTCTAAAGCACTTGTGCGCAGCACTGAAAATGGAGCATTGAGAAGGTCAGCTGTTTACCTTCCAAATCAGCAATGGTAAATAGAACAGCGAGGTGGAGAAATCAGCTGTGCTGCACATTGAGATGAGCTAGAAAGCAGAAAATAAAGGAGGCAAGTGGGGGGGGGGAACTGATTGTCAGAACTATTGGTTCGCCTGAACTGGTCCAAACCGGCTGAATACCACCTCTGAATGTGATGCCCTAAGCAATCTTTTAGTTCTATGTTACTAACAGAATCTGATCTGCATGAAAAGAGGTTTTTTAGGACTAGTTCAGTAGGTTCAGTAGATAGAACCATAGTGGTCAATACTGTAATTCAACATTAGGACATCTCTTTGGGAACTCTAAGATTAATCTGAAGTTTTATAATCCTGCAATTATTTCTAAATTGAATTTATTATTGGTAACATGTATGCCAATGGTTAGATAAAATCATCATGAGCATGGATGTGGGCAGACTCCAGCAGACAGTGGATGATGTGGGGGGAACTGACATGCTGTGGTCCATGGATTCACGAATAGTCAGGCATGATTTAGTGACTGAACAACAACATGTTTATCAAAATTATATTAATGATAATTATAAAACTCTGCTAAAATGAGCACAAACAATTGACCTAGGGAGCCTGAATTCAGTTTTCAGGAACATCTGGTCAACAGAGATGTCTCTTGGCTTCAGCAAAAAACAAAGATAAACTGCTTTATTGTTTGGAATGTGCTTGGCATTTTCAGAAAATAAGATGCTGTGAACTGAACTGGGGAATGGAAAATCATTTAAAGCAAAGATTGCTAGGCATCAAGGGATCTTGAAGAAGAATGAATTGCTGCAAGGTAAGATCCCCCATCGTTAAAAGTTGTACTTGCCTTCCACGTACTTCAGAGATTTCTCACCTAAATCTCACAGGCCTCCTTTAGATTTGATGACAAATACTTTAGAAGCTTCAAACAAGAATTATAACTTTCTTTCTATGGACCTGCTCATGTTGTAGAGATTTATAGCCTGCAAGGGAGAGGCTGCTTAATGGAAGAGGAGTTTTTCCCCTTCAGGTAGTGCAGAAGAGTTATAGTAAAAGAATTCATAATATATACGAAATAATAAGAGTAGCTTTAATTACAGACAATTTTAGCTTAAGTAGCCTTAAGTCATGGAGGAGAAAACACAGTGGAAATAGAAGCCTGGTAGAGTGAAATAGCATAAACTCTTCAGGCTGTATTTCAATAAATTACTGCAGATGTAAAAGTTAAATCAATAGCGCATTGTGGATTTATTTGTCGTTAATAACAACAACAACAACAACAACAACAACAACAACAACAACAGAAGGAGCAGGGGCACAAAAGATCAGCTCCTAATTGATAAAATGATATTAGAAAATTGTAAGAACAGAAAAACGAACTTGAATATGGTCTGGATTGATTACAAAAAGGCATTTGACTCACTGCCACATAGTTGGATCATAAAATGCTTAGAAACAACTGGCATTAGCAAAAATATTACATCCTTTACTGAAAAGGTGATGAAACAATGGAGAACTGAGTTGGCAGTAGGGAATGAGATCTACAGAATGGTTAATATCAAGCGAGGAATTTTCCAGGGTGATTCACTTTCACGTTACGTTACGACGTCCTAGGCCCGTGGGTGGGGCCCGACTAGTAACCAATGCCAAATCCGGTGAAACAACTGGCCGCTGTGATACAATTGTATAATAATAATAATAATAATAATAATAATAATAATAATAATAATAATAATAATAATAATAATAATAATAATGTGATTCACTTTCACCTCTTCTCTTCATCATCGCAATGATCCCACTATCAGTAATCTTTAAAAAAATGAAATTAGGCTACTAAACAGCCAAAGAAGCTGAAAAATTTTCGCAATTACTATATATGGATGATTTGAAACTCTATGGAAAGTCAGAAATAGAAATCCAATCATTGACAAACACAGTCCGAGTATTCAGCACCGATATTTCAATGCAGTTTGGCATGGAAAAATGCGTCACTGTATCCATAAAAAGAGGCAAAATCACTGCATGTGAGGGAATTGAAATGCCCAATGGCCAACTAATTAAATGCAATGAAAATGAAGCCTACAAATACTTAGGCATTCTGCAGTTGGATAACATCAAGCATGGAGAAGTAAAAACTATTGTCAGGCGAGAGTACACCAACAGAGTTAGGAAAATTTTGAAATCTAAATTGAATGGTGGAAATACAATCAAAGCCATAAATACCTGGGCAATATCAGTTATAAGATACACAGCTGGTATAGTTAACTGGACACAAGCTGATTTGGACATTTTGGACCGAAAAACCAGGAAACTAATGACAATGCACTACAGTTTACATCCACGTGGTGATACTGATAGACTGTACCTGCCCCGAAAATCAGGTGGCAGAGGATTATTACAAGTGAAGCAAACAGTTGAAGAAGAAAAACATGCACTGGCTGATTATTTAAAAAAACTCAAGAACATCTATTAATCGAAGTAAAGAACAAAAATCTACTGAAGGCCCAACAAACGAAACAAGAATACAGCAAAGATGTGATAAACTCAAGAATGGAGAGTTAGCAGAACAAAGCACTGCATGGCCAATTTATGGAAAACATAAAAGATAAAGTGGACAGTGAACAAACTTGGTTATGGTTAACAACAGGTACATTAAAGAAAGAAACAGAGTCATTAATCCTGGCTGCGCAAGAACGAGCTATCCGCACAAATGCCATTAAGGCCAAAATCGAAAAATCCTCTGATGATGCCAAATGCAGACTTTGCAAAGAAGCTGATGAAACTGTTGATCACATACTCAGCTGCTGTAAAAAAATCACGCAGACTGATTATAAATTGCGGCACAATTCAGTAGCACAAATGATCCATTGGAATTTGTGCAAAAATTATAATATTAAAAGAGCAACAAACTGGTGGAAACATCAGCCTGAAAAAGTCACCGAAAATCAGATGGTCAAGATCTTGTGGGATTTTCGCATACAAACAGACAAAATACTGGTGCATAATACACCAGACATCACATTGGTTGAGAAAAATAAGGTCACAATCATAGACATCGCAATACCAGGTGATAGCAGGGTCGCTGAGAAGGAACATGAAAAAATCACAAAATACCAGGACTTAAAAATTGAAATTCAACGACTATGGCACAAAGCAGCAATGGTAATTCCAGTGGTAATCAGCACACTGGGTGCTATTCCAAAAGCACTGGAATTACATTTAAAACAGTTAAAAATTGACAAAATCACCATCAGTCAAATGCAAAAAGCCGCACTGCTTGGATCTGCATGCATATTACGAAAATACGTTATGACGTCCTAGGCCCCTGGGTGACGCCTGACTAGTAATCAATGCCAAATCCGGCAAAACAACTGGCCACTGTGATACAATAACAACAACAACAACAACAACAACAACAACACTTTTCTAAAAAACATTTGCTTAGGGCAACTGCAGAATAAATCACAAATAGAGTGCAGAGTAGGCCCTAGAATGCCACACTCTACTTTGCTTACCACGTGAAGAAAGGCAGTGCAGGGATTGGTGGTCCAATCTGGGAAGTGAATTTCACAGAAGAGGAGAAATCCCAAGTCTCCACCTTTCAAATGTTCAATTCCCTAAATATCCAGAAAATCTCAATATCTTTGGAGGACATCTGATTATAGAAGACTGTTTTATGGATAATTACCAGTTTGCTTTGATCCAGCATGGTCTCCCTAGCCAGATCACAGCAAGCACATACACCATTCAGTTCAACTAATAAAAATAACTCAATAATCATTTATTTGTTGTTGTTAGTTTCGAAGTCGTGTCTGACCTATCGGGACCCATGGACAACGTTCCTCTAGCCTTCCTGTCCTCGACCATCCCCTGGAGTCCATTAAAGCTCATGCCTACTGCTTCAGTGAGTCCATCCAGCCACCTCATTCTCTGTCATCCCATTCTTCTCTTGGCCTCAATCTTTCCCAGCATTAGGCTCTTCTCCAGTGAGTCCTTCCTTCTCATTAGGTGGCCAAAGTATTTGAGTTCATTTATTAGATATTACCAAATATCAAAAAAGTGAATTGGCAAATCGCACAGACATAAAAAAGGTAAAAAACCCAGGGGTGACGAGGGAGAGTCAGGGTTAGGGAGTTTGAGTGATTCAACTCAATGTTTTAGAATAGCTTCCTATGTTGTGATATACAGTCCCCTAACATTTCTGATATGGGGAAAAAAGCAAATTCACGATAGGGGAACAGGACCTTTCAGTGCCCTCCCCACAAAAATTAAGAGCCAGAAAATGATTACAAAGCTTTCCTTTGTCCCCAAGCTGTGCTCTGTGATAAAAAGCCAAGACAAAATGAGTTCATTTTGTAAAATATGTAAATCTCACAGAGGAGAAAACGAACATCTCATGTAGGTTGGCTTTTGTGAGATGAAAGATTGACTGGTAGAGCTGTAGGTACTGATCTCAAGGATTCTTTATGATATTAATAACTGACAGGCAAGGCACAGCATCCAGCTTCAGGTCAGACATTTTCTGTTACTGATGTGAAAATGTGTTATGAAAGTGAAGGGTTTCAAATGGTAAAAGCAGATAGAGGAGGCCAGTTGTTTATAAGGTTCCCAAATAACAAAATGATGAGATATTTGAGTTCAAGGGCCAGTAGATGTATTTTGAAAGATTTTTAAAAAAGCTTTTACAGTACCACGCTATTTACTTTACTTTATGTTACTTTATTTTATTTTTTGTTTTATTGTCCCTTTGGATCCATTTTGCCTCCTGGGCACTGCCTGGGCAAGTCCCTGTCTTTTTTTGGCAAGATTTTCAGAAATCATTTGCCATTCTCTCCTTCCTAGGGCTGAAAAGGAGTGACTGGTCCAAGGTCATTCAGATGGCTTTGTGTCTAAGGCAGGACTAAAACTCATGTTCTCCTAGATTCTAGCCTGAATCCTTAACCATTATATGAAACTCGATCATACTACAGGAAGCAAATGGTTTCTTACTGCTCCTTGATGTCAAAACACAAAACAAAAACATTTTAAAAACTCTTTGCAATAGGATTTGATGTATAATTTGTAAATAGCTATGTTGTCTAATATTGCTGAATGTATATAGAAACTGTAGCAGGCAAAGGGGGGGGGGAATAAGAGGAATAGAATAGAATCTCTAAATAGAAAATGCTTTGACCTGTGGCACATTTTGCCACCATCAGCCATATTCCAAATGCATACTTTTTATGCATGTTGAAACACAACTTACAACAATCCCAGCAATTATCTACCCATGGGTGATGACAGTTTCAGGGAAGATGTGCATTTTCTGCAATTAGCCACTCAACACTTCCTGAATTCACAAACGGATTATACTGTCCCCCTGTGTTTTCCAGCCTCAGTGCAGAACGACTGTTTTCTGATCTGAATTGCTTTAAGCCCTTCTGTCAGTCCAACAAAGTAAATCAGATGAAGAAACCAATGCTATGTGGGTCAGGACTTTTATTGAAACAGCTGAAGTAACAGACAAGTTTTACAAGTCTGGGTGTGCTTCTCCCTCCCTTTATCTTGTGAACTAGGGAGAGGCTTGTCTTAGATGTTTGTGGAAGTTGCTTTCTTAGCCTGGACTCAAACTTCTTTCATCTGACCATTGCCCAGGTTGTCCTGCTATCCTTAAAGTTCATTTCCTGTACTCTCTACACCTTCAGAGTTGATGGCCACCAGTCCTTCAATCCCTTCTGATAGTAGTCTGAGTTCTAATTGGTTATAGTATCTTGAATGCCCCATCTCTGTGCCCCAGTATCTGCTCTGGGCATCTTGGAATAACAGTTGCTATGTTCTTCTCAGTTGTTCTAATATTGGGTCCTTAAATCAATTAACTCAACTTTACTAACTGATGCTTAATTCAACCCTTATTTGCCCCACTGGACCTATTTTGGTTCCTCATCTGTCTGTTGGGTAAAAGCATGATCCTCTTAAATTTTGTGTTTATTTATTTGTTTAGTCCTGTTTATGTGATGTATATTGATGTATGTGATGTATGATGTATAAGAGCCAAGGTGGCGCAGTGGTTAAATGCAGCACTGCAGGCTACTGCTAGATCAGCAGGTCAGCGGTTCAAATCTCACCGGCTCAGGGTTGACTCAGCCTTCCATCCTTCTGAGGTGGGTAAAATGAGGACCCAGATTGTTGGGGGCAATATGCTGACTCTCTGTAAACCGCTTAGAGAGGCCTGAAAGGCCTATGAAGCGGTATATAAGTCTACTGCTATTGCTATTGCTATTGCTATTGGTGGTGGTGGCTTTTTGAGAGCTGTCTGCAAGAAAATTTGATTTTAATGTATGCCTATTAGTGTACATTCAAAGTGACAATAAAGTTATTCAATCAATCAATCCATCAATCTCTATCTATCATCTATCTATCTATCTATCTATCTATCTATCTATCTATCTATCTATCTATCTATCTATCTATCTATCTATCTATCTATCTATCTATCTATCTATCTAGCTACCTTGCTTGCTTGCTTGCTTGCTTGCTTGCCTACCATCTGCCCACAGTACTGTAAAGCTTCCCTTTCTTTCCTTCTATTTTAAAGATGCAGTACAGGAATATTGCTATTTAGTTCCTATGAATCAATTCTTCCTTGTTGCAAAGTTTCCATGAACCTTCAGACAAGATTGGAACCAGAAAAACAGCCAGTTTTTCTGTTGCTTTGATTATTATAACATCAATAGGTGTAAAAAGACAGAGAAGAAGTTCTGCTTAGTGTCAAAGGACATCATGTGGGAAGTCAGTTCCTGGGTATCCAGATGTGTGAACATCTGGAAAAATAAAAGAAAGGCCAAGGGACTGGTGCAAAAGGAACAATCTTTTATATCATATAAGAGGAATCCTGGTTGTATTGGAGAAACAAGTAAATTAATGGAGTTGGTGGTTTGCTACCTGGCATGGTCAAACTGAATTTGGGCAAAGTTTGAGATGAGTCCCTTTTGTTCCGAAATTCAGTGTCTAAAACCCTTTCATTGATCATTCTCCTAATGTGCGTAAACCCAATGCAGAATCAAGACATGGATCATGTGATTGATTTTTAAAAATGTATTGTTTGAGTCTAGGAGGGAATATATTAGACAGAAAATATGGAATCAGTCAACTGGAAAATAATGGCATTTAACCCAGTTATTAAAGATTAATATCCATGCTGTAATCTCTCAATTGGATATGTTCTAGCCTCAGAATTGCATTAGATATGTGCTTTGGAACTTGGAACACTGCTCTTATAAATTGAATTTAGGAAGTGTAGGAAGTTAAAACCCACCCCTCTCCTAGAAAAATGAAATATCCTAGGAAATATTGAAAAGGCAGTATATTATACTTCCCTAGATGTAAAAAGGGAGAACCATGTTTTAATTCCTGCAGCTTCCTGCCTACCCCTTTTTGTCAATAGGCCATTAAGATGCCAAGCCAGTCTAGTTTAAGGTGACCAGATTTTCAGATTGGTAAAGAGGGACATCTTTGACCGGGGGGGGGGGGGGGGCTTGATTAAAAATTTTATACGGAGCAACAAAAATTTTCATACAACGCAAAAATAGTATTGTAATATTTTTTTTATTTCAACATAACTACAATTTACAAATATAAATTGTAACTGTTGCCAATCATCCAATTTTGATCGCGTGACCATGAGGATGCTGCAACGGTCGCTAAGTGTGAAAATGGTCGCTAAGTGTGAAAAATGGTTATCAGTCACTTTTTTCAATGCCATTGTAACTTTGGTCACTAAGCCCATTATACCACCTTTCTTGCCACAGTTCTTAAGTGAATAACTGCAGTTGATAAGTTAGTAGCATAAGTGAATCTGGTTTCCCCATTTGACTTTGTCAAAAGGTGATTATATGACCTCAGGACACTGAAACCATCATAAATACGAATCTGTTGCCAAACATCAACATTTTGATCGCGTGACCATGAGGATGCTGCAACGGTCGCTAAGTGTGCAAATGGTCGCTAAGTGTGAAAAATGGTCATCAGTCACTTTTTTCAATGCCATTGTAACTTTGGTCACTAAATGAACTGTTTGAAAGCTAAGGCTAGCTTGCATTATAATGCCTTATGCTAGCTTACATTTTCAAGAGAGAGAAGCTAAACTCCTTATTAGAATTGAAATAGAAATGAATAGAAACTCAGTATGTGCTTCCTGATTATTAAAAGTACAAATTCAGTGTCAATGGCTCCTGACTACTTAAAATATAGTCTAAGACAATTTAAAAAAAGAATCCACACAGAATAAAACTATTTTAAAAAATCCTATGCACAATAAATAAAATATTATTTTAAAATATATTAAAAAAAATAAAAGAAAAAAAACCCGGCTCACTTACCAGCAGGCAGGCACTCCAAGTCAATCCAGAATGATATAGATGTTATTATCTGTGGACCACCAAAATTTTCTCACAGACCACCAGTGGTCCACCACGGACCACTGGTTGGGGAAAACTGCTTTAAAGCAGAATCTGCAGAGGGGAAGCAGGGAGACGGTTCCTAAATAGAACACCCCCTTTAAAAAAAGTAAGTTTTTTTTAAATGGCTCAATGCAGCCAAGTTCATTATATGGCATCATGCAAGCCTTGACACATCTTATTATGCCATCATTGCTAAATCTCTTTAGAAAGTCTACACAAATATAGTTTGTAAATCCCCCTATATTGCTCCTTTCCCCTGACTCCTGACACTGGCAGGTAGACTGCCCTTGCCGACAGAAGCTCAAGAGGAGAAAATTGGATAAAGCACACCTTAGTCATGCTGGATGAAAATTTAAATTTCTAACTTGCCTTTTTTTGGGGGGGGCATCAAGGCTGCCCAGGAAGACCAGCAGAATAATAATTTTTTTAAAAAGAGGTAGACTTAATACAATAAATAGAGAAATGTGTAGAGAAATGTAAAGAATGAAGAGGGATGGATGAGTTTTTAAGAGTCTGGGGCTGCAAAACAGGGGTTATTAATCTCTCTCTCTCTCTCTCTCTCTCTCTCTCTCTCTCTCTCTCTCTCTCTCTCTCTGTGTGTGTGTGTGTGTGTGTGTTTGTGTGTGTGTGCGTGTGCGTATGTGTGTGTGCAACCGTCATTCCTGCACACTTCACACTGGATGCACAAAAAGAGCAGTCAAAATGTTTGTGTGTGTGTGTACGATTTTTACCAACAACAAAAGGGGAATTGCTAGTAGAGTCTTTTATTTGCAGCAGTTAAGTGAGAGATCACAAGGTAGGAAAGGGATAGATTAAAAAAATAAGAGGGGATCATACGCCCCCACCCATCCACTCCCAACCCCATCTGACAGAAGGAGATGAGAGAAGAGCAGCAGAGAGAAGGAAATCTCCTCCATCCCCTCTGCCTCTTCCAAATTATACACACAGACACTGCCCTCCGCATCCGGCAGCCCCAATTCCAGCCGCCCCAATTCAAGCTCCCAGATCTCTCTCTCTCTTTTTTCTCCACTCATCCCACCCTCAACCAAACCAATGAGCAAAGGAAATACAAGAAAAGCAACTTTTTAAAAAATAAAAAATAAATAAATGAAATCCAAGGCACGGGAGGAAAATCCCCCTTTCCCCTAATTCCCACTCCCCTCCCCCATCCCGCCTCCCGATCCATTTGGGGTGGATTTATTTAGAGCCGAGGTGGCACAGTGGTTAAATGCAGCACTGCAGGCTACTTTAGCTGACTGCAGTTCTGCAGTTTGCTGTTCAAATCTCACCGGCTCAGGGTTGACTCAGCCTTCCATCCTTCCAAGGTGGGTAAAATGAGGACCCGGATTGTTGTTGGGGGCTATACGCTTAGAGAGTGCTGAAAGCCCTATGAAGTGGTATATAAGTCTAACTGCTATTGCTATTGCTATTTGCAATAAATCCTGGGTCCCCCCCTTTTTTTAAAAGGAAGGAAAATGACAGATCTTCTCCCCCCCTCCCCCCCTCACCAAAAGAGACTGGAGAAAAGCAAGCAGATCGAAAGGAAGGGAGATATCATGTTTGGAAGAGCAGGAGGGGAGGGAGGGCTGCGAGCAAGCCGAGCGGAGGGAGGGAAACCACTGTTTCAGTTCAGTTTCAGTTTATTAAACTTGTATGCCACCCTATTTCTAAAGGGACTCAGGGCGGCTAACAAACCAATAGGGGATAGGGGCAATACAAAGAAAACAAACAAGACAGAGACAAAATCCAAAAAAAACAGATTAAAAAGAAAACTTCACAACAGCCGCAACAACTCGAGTGGGGCTGGGAACTCATCAGCCCCAGGCCTGCCGGAACAGCCAGGTCTTGACGGCTTTATGGAAAGCCTGAAGGGTGGTGATGGTCCGGATCTCCACAGGGAGATCGTTCCAGAGGGCCAGAGCAGCCACAGAGAAGGCCCTCCCTCTAAAGGCCCTCTAAAGGCCACATTAGGAATGACACTTCAGAGAAAATTTTTTTTTAAACGGCGTCCTTTTTAAATCGGGACTTTTTGAACACACAGCGGGACACGGGACAAATTTTGAAAAGTCGTGACTGTCCCGCCAAAAGCGGGATGTCTGGTCACCTTAGTCTAGTTACATAACAAAGACCCCTCCCCATCAGCTCCAGGGTGATGGAATCAAGGCATGCTAGTATAAGCTCTTTCCCCAACTGACCACATGGCATCTGAGAATTCAACCAAACCTGGACTCAGCCTAGAGAGTTGCCCCTGCATGGCACCATGTGAGTCTGATGGCCAATCAGAATACATTTCTTAACAGGAACAGGAAACAGATAGGTGCCCCTCCCTCGGCCCTTCTTCTTTTTCACCCAACTCCTGGAAGCATGTGATCACCTTTTCCCCCAGGACCTCAAGCCATGTGGTCCTGTCCACCATTAAACCATCTTTCTAAGCAGCCTCCATGTTTCCAGTGTCTTTTTCCCCACCTGGAACTGAACCCAGAAGGACATTTCTTTCAACAGAAGTAAATGAAAAACTATTCCATTATAGTTTATTCCACAATTATTAACATTCATTATTACGACTACAATTCCAATGATTTTTTTTCCAGTTTCTGCAGTTACTATGAGATACTAAAATGGCTCTCTAAGATCAAAGAATTAGAAATATTCCTGTGGGAGCTAACCATTGTTTTGTATTTCTAATAAAATCCTACTGTAAAAAAAGCTCTTGTTTTCTCTAAGAAATCTGCTGTTTCCCAAATGTCAGATAAAAACAACAATAAAGAAAATGACAAAAGATTTAAAAAAAGACAAAATCCCCAAAGGGAATAGAAAAGGTGTAAAGGAGAACCAGCTTTAATATCCTTGTGAAGCCAGATTTATTTTACTCTTGCTATTGCATGAGTAAAACTGATGCATTTTCCTGATGGCCTTTGATTTTTCTTGCCAAGGGCTTTCCCTTACACAGTGCTGCAATTCCAAGTCAAATATCAGTGGAAGCTTATTCTGTCATCACTTGGATGGTGCAAGCTTCTCTTTATTGAGCCAAAAGATATCTGTCGTCTTCCTTATTATGCATTTGCAGTCTTTCTGCGAGACTCCAATGCCTTTTGTTCCTTTGACTGGCAACAACTTCATTTTACCTGCCCCCTCCCCCGCAGTCCTGAGCACTGTGTGGTAGAAAATAAGGACTACCAGTTGGTCTTAACTCAACTGTTGGCAATGTGCTTTAACTGCAGAGAAAATACTTTGGCCTCTCACAGAAAAGAAAATAGTGGAGAAACAGAATGGTATATTTGAAAGGAGATATAGAGAGAACAGTGAATAAGACTGTTAATTTTGGGCTTACTTGGGCTAATCTCTGGCTACACCTTCCCTTCTCTCTTTATGAAATGAGACTAACCTTAAAATTGATTCCCCTCTTTATTAATTGAATTTAGAATTTAGAATAACAGAGTTCGAAGGGACCTTGGAGGTCTTCTAGTCCAATCTCCTGCCTAGACAGGAAACACTATACCATTTCAGACAGATGGTTATCTGACATCTTCTTAAAAACTTCCAGTGTTGGAGCATTCACAACTCTGGAGGCAAGTTGTTCCACTGATTAATTGTACTAATTGTCAGGAAATTTCTCCTCAGTTCTAAGTTGCTTCTCTCCTTGATTAGTTTCCATCCATTGCTTCTTGTTCTACCCTCAGGTCCCTTGGAGAATAGTTTGACTCCCTCTTCTTTGTGGCAGCCCCTGAGACATTGGAACATTGCTATCATGTCTCCCCTAGTCCTTCTTTGCATTAAACTAGACATACCCAGTTCCTGCAACCATTCTTCATATGTTTTAGCCTCCAGTCCCCTAATCATCTTTGTTGCTCTTCTCTGCACTCTTTCTAGAGTCTCCACATCTTTTCTACATAGTGGTGACCAAAACTGAATGCAGTATTCCAAGAGTGGCCTTACCAAGGCATTATAAAGTGGTATTAACACTTCACGTGATCTTAAGTCTATCCCTCTGTTTATGCAGCCTAGAACTATGTTAGCATTTTTAGCAGCTGCTGCACACTGCTGTCCTTCTTTGAAACTAGCCTTTTAAAAAAAATCTCAGTTTGGAACAAAAGAGAGCCATTTCCCTAAAAACTAACTAACATCAACAGATGGTAGCAGAGATTCCCATGTTTTTGACTAACAGAAACAATGTAAAAGAACAAAAGCAAATAGTCCTTTGAAGAAAATATCGATTTCATTCCCAAAAGATAAATTCAGAGAGTGGAAAAAGATACATTTGTTCTTTTTTTATTTCCATCTGGAAACCTTGTAACATTCTGGGGAGGTTGTATTTTTTAATTTTTAAGTGATTTGAAATAAACCACGAGAATACTACCAAATTACAGAAGGAAAAGCTTGGGGGTACTTATACTAGGTGTCATCAAATTATGAAAGGAGTTGGTATTTGTCTCCTCCTTCCAATTACACTGATGTAGGCAGTATTTCTGAGAAACCTGTGGTGTATTTTCAGAAATATGCATCAAAGGTCAGCAGGCCTTTGCAATTTTTTAATTTTTTAATTTAATTGAATTATCCCATTAAATTTAAAGAGCAAAAGATCCATCCTTCCATCCCATTCAAGCTCTGATTATCTCACTGACTGCCAAATGCAGATGTGTTTTCCTTGCCATGCTTTGCGTGAAATACAGTATTTTTCTATCTTCTGTTAGATATATACTTCAATCATTACATTTCCCATCTTCCTATATGAAAGCAAGATGGGTCACTTTGATTTGCCTTTCTTTATAGCTGCCTATAACATAACAACCAAGCATATTAGGTATGTCATTCCTGACAGACAACAGCCTCCATGTTTTACAGCCTATGATGATTTCCTGGCATCCTAATTTGGGGTTATGGATAAATAGAGCAACATTTGAAGGGCCATTTTTCTCTTGCCTTTGCCCTAAAATATTATGAGCTGAGGTTCAGAAGAGCTAAAGCTTATTCCCTCCTGTCTGACCCCCATTCCATTAACCAGTTTCTTATCACAGCATCACCTAGCAACCACAGTTGAAACCCATGTCCCTTTTCCCTTTCCTTTTTAATTGTGCCCTAGCAATACACTTCCAGTTTTCATACTAAAAATAAAGTTTCCACCTGAGAGTTATAATGATTTCTGGGTTGTTGTTTTTTTGCTTTAGTGCTGTGATCCTACACAGCTTGCAGGTGATTTTATACTGGCACAGATGACTTCTGCATTTTCTTCTAGTATGGCCCAGAACAAGAGAGAAACCACTGACATAACATAAAACAGAGTTTATTTCTTCATTGGGATTTTCATTCACTCTCCTTTTCCATCTCAGAAGCATTTCTGATACTTATTTTTGAGACAGCATCTAAACACACTTGTCAAATGAATAGTGTGAGGTTAGCAGAGGCATTGAGCACTGGGGCAAGAAAGTTTTCTTTAGCTAATATTACTTTCTATTGCATTTCACCTTTGGGAGAAAACTGTAGCCCAGAATTTCTAATCATGCAGCATAGGTCAGGACACATACAGTATTATTCAGGCTGGGTTTTGGGCTTAAAGCGTGGTCGGAGCTGCTGTCTTTCCATAACTCTTGGTGGGGGTGTGTGGAGTGCTGGCGTTGTTTCAGTAAGTGGAATGATTGGTTGTGTGGTTGTATCATGATTGGTAGATTGGTGCTGATTGGTGCTGGCTGTGTGTCCATTGTTGTTTTGTGTTGTAATGGCCTGGGTGGTGGGTGGGGCTCGTTTGTTGATTAGGGCTGTCAAGCTATCCAGAACAAACACAACCCCCCTAAACACATCCTGAACCTGACCAACCACTGCCTAACCAACACATACTTCATCCATAATGGACAAAGATACAAACAGATAGAAGGAGCAACCATGGGATCACCCCTCTCACCCATCATCACAAACTTATACATGGAACATTTTGAAACTAACACCTTAGATAAATCTGAACACAAACCCATACTCTGGCTTAGATATGTTGATGACATTTTTGTGATTTGGCCACATGGGAAAGAAAAACTGGACAACTTCCTCACACATCTCAACAGCCCACAACCCAAAATACAATTCCCCATGGAAATAGAAGCATCTATAATCTATAATCTCAAAACTGAACACTTCAAAAAGAGAATAATTATGGATAATAATAATTATTCAACATGAATAAACGTGATGATACCTCACGCCTACCAGACATCTGGAAACTAGGCCAAGTCAACAAATGAGCCCCACCCACCACCCAGGCCATTACAACATGAAACAACAATGGACACAGCCAGCACCAATCAGCACCAATCTACCAATCATGATACAACCACACAACCAATAATTCCACTTACTGAAACAAAGCCAGCACTCCACACACCCCCATCAAGATTTATAGAAAGACCGCAGCTCCAACCAGGCTTTAAGCCCAAAACCCAGCCTGAAGACGGCGAGTGAGACCTGGCTGAAACGTTGCCAAGACAATCTCAATCTTACATGGGAAAAGACTTGAATACAACAAGACCAGCATACCTACACCCGTGAAAATCTATGAAAACACACACACACACACACACACACACACACACACACACACACACACAATTTATGTCTGTATAAAGAAAATGTTACTTCTATTGAAATCCTTAATTCTAGCTTAAGGATTCCTGCTAAATTTCTGGTAGGCAACTGGCAGTCCATAGCTTTCCAAATATCAACTTATTTGGACAGCAACCAACTTATTTGGGTTGCTTTGGAAAATTGAACTTTAACTAACATTGAAGTACCAATTGAGCAGATTCAAAGTCACTGGATCAGGAATGGGATTTCCAGTTCCTCATGTACAGATTTTGATTTCAAGTATTGTCACTACAATAGACTTGGCTGCAGGAAGCTCAGCTATAGAGGTCTATGTGAAGATGGCAGCGGGATATAATAATGGGCATTTTGCAATGCTGGCAATTAAGCCAAATTAATATTTCCTCATCATAAGTAGGTAGGAAGGATTGCAATAAATGCTTTCTAATTTATGGTTCATCAACCATTAGAGAAGTATTCAGCCTGGTAACCAGAAACCTTGGCTTCTGTTTCTCTTATTTTCTATCGTGCTATCTGTAAGCTGCCCTGAGTCTCTCGAGAGTGGGCGACATACAAACCCTATAAACAAACAAACAAACAAACAAACAAATAAATAAAATAAAATAAAATAAAATCTTATTGCCATCCACCTTGCTGCATCATCATCATCATAATCTTGATGCAAGCCTAAATCACCCAAAAAAATTTCTAGGTAATCCCAGTCATCAAAATGTCTCCCATCTTCATACGTATGGAAGTCATGGAAGGGTTACACAGAGAATCCTCAACTTATGACCACAATCCTGTTGCTAAGCAAGGTGGTTTTAAGTGAGTTGTACTCAGGTTAATGACTTTTATGTTAAATGAATCACTGCAGTTGTTAAATAAATCACGTGGTCTGAGTAAAACCAGATTTCCCCATTGTCTTTGCTTGTCAGAAGCCATCTGGGAAGGTTGCAAACAATAATCACATGACCTCAAGACAATGCAGCCATTGAAAATACCTGCCAGTTGCCAAGCACCTGAATTTTGATTACATGACTGTGGAGATAGTGTGATAGTTGTAAATGTGAGGAGCAGTTGTACGTCACTTTTTTCAGTGCAGTTTGTAACTTCAAATGTTTGCTAAACACATATAGTTGCAAGTCGAGGATTGCTTATATAGGGAAATCAAACCAAGAAGCAATTACATATCTCCATTAAAGTACAGATGAAATTCTAATGTGACTTTTTTTCCATGTCTGAATTATGAAAACATCAAGTTCTTCTCCCATCTGAAAACTCTTTTGCGTTCTTACAAAAACACAAACCAAAGCAAATTCTACTGCACTATTCTTTTTGGGTTGGGGGTGGATGTTACTGACAAAAATTGTATCAGAATTGTTTGTTGGCAAAGTATTCTTAATGGGTAGGAGCAAAAGTTATTAATATTAAAGTTCTTGAGAACTTTAAAACTTTCCATTTTGCCAGACTGATCTGGCTGTCCCAGGTGTGATTTAGTGATTGTATAGCAGTTAATCTTCCAAATTGGAAGTAATTAGTGCACTTTTAGATGTGCCAGATTAAACAGACCTATTGGAAAAATCCGGTATATGGTAAAGCACTAAATCATGAGTATGATTTGGAGAAGAATCAAAAAATTATGAAGTTGTCCAGAGTATTCCATTTCTGGAAAACTTTATTTTGCTTATTCCTAATTCTGAACTGCTTTATATTAGATATGCAGAGATGAGACAATCTTATTTGCGAATCAGCAAGCCACTTAAAATGCAGTTACAGACTGTGTTCCTCACAAAACAATATAATCCAAAATAATGTCAGATTTGAAGTGAGAAGAATGGAGTTCTGTTCTCCCATAATGTACCATGAGAATAACATAAATGATTTTTTTTTTACAGAGTAAGAGATTTACAGAAGAAGGAGAAAAGGGCTAAACTGCCAAAATTAGCTGAAACTGAATATTATTATTCCAGATAATATTTACTGGCTTCATATAGAGTGTGATGAAATTTTCAGCAACAATAATCCCTTCAATAATAATACCAATACTAGATTTGAGATGGATACAGTTAAAAGAGAGTTATACAAGAGTAAAGGGTGCATAGTTCTGTCTGCAAGTTAATGCAGATTTATTTAGGTTAATGAAGTTTGAACTCATTTATCTTATTCTTCATGTTCCAATGCATCTGTTTTGTTCTCATTTGCAATCTATGTGCTATAGTTCTTCATGAGTATTCTTTGTTTTTTTAGAGGATAAAAATGTTTTATAGGCAGTTGGAATATATTAATATTTTCAGACATCAAAAATCCAGTTACGGTCTCCATTAATTGATAGAATCAATTGATTAAGACATTTGATACTGAATTTGCATAGACTTCAATTTCTAAAAAGGAATCCAGCACTTTAAGTGCATTAGGCATACAATATAAATGGGAGATGTACGATGAATTTTAGAAGACTTATTTATCACTTAGAATGATTGGAAATGTAGATCTAATTAGATTTTTGGGCTTCAGTCACATAGGGAAGAAAAATGCCATTCTACAATTGAATGTATTTTTCATCTATAAGATTCTATCAATATACTGTGCGGTTTTCATTTAGTTTTGTAAGTCTTGGTGTCAGTTCTGATAAAGATGTACTTGCTGTTATTGGAAAAGAATTTCTTCCCCCCTTTTGTTTTTGTAGTTGATTTTAAGCTGCTACTAGCAGGGAAGATATAGCTAAATCCTGAGTTTTCATTTGATGTGCTTCCTCAAAACACTTTATATACATTTTGCACATTTTTCAACAATCCCTTAGCAGAGGCCTACTCTGAAAATTTTACTGTAGCTACTTGGTACAGGTAGTTCTTGACTTATGACCACAATTGAACCCAAAATTTCTGTTGTTAAATAAAACATTTGTTAAATGAGCTTTGCCCAATACTAGAATCTTTCTTGCCACAGTTGTTAAATGAGTCATTGCAGTTGATAAGTTAGTAACTTGGTTGTTAAATGAAACTGGTTTCCCCATTGACCTTGCTTCAGTGGTGGATTCCAGATCTGATGAAATGGGGCCCAGCGGCCACCACGTGAACGTGCGCAGCACACATGCATATACATCCTTACCTCCTGTGATGCTCCATGACAGCTCTGTGATGTTTCAGCTGCTCAGCGGAGTGTCGCACAGGCACCATACACTCCATACGCATGCATGGAAGCGTCGAAGACTCAAATACATGTAAGAATGATGGGTGGGTGGGTGGGCCCACCAGAGCAACATACCGGAACGGTACCCGGTGCTCCCGGCAGGCACCGGTACGCCCGTACCAGGGCGTACCACCTGCAACCCACCACTGTCTTGCTTGTCAAAAGGTTGCAAAGATGATCACATGACCTTGGGAATGGGACCCAGCAATGGTCATAAGTATGAACTATTGGCCAAGCATTTGAATTTTGATCACATGATCATGGGGCTGCTTCAAAAGTCATGAAAAATGGTCATAAGTAATTATTTTGAATATTGTTGTAACTTTGAATGGTCACTATATGAAGTAGGTCAATGTTGTAAGCCAAGATTTACCTGTATTAAAAGCACTGAATGTAGATTTACTAGGAATGAATTATTATGTATTTACATTTCATTATAATAGTAATATAGTACATAATAGTGAAAGCCAATATAATGCAGCAGTTAAGGTGCTAGGCTAGTCCAGCAAGATATTCTTTGGTGACTTTATGCCAGTTAGTTTCTTTCAGCCAAACCTAAGAAATGTACAATATAAATGTGATGGATGGATGAATAAACAGACGAAGGGATGGAAATATCGTAGCAATTAGGCTATACAGATTGATAAGGAACCATGAAGAAGAAACCAGGTCATAGACAATGTAACAAGTATGCACCACCTTTATTATTTTGTTATATATCTTTAGGTAGAAAATATAATGCTAAAATCTGTTTTCCAATTTTCTGGAAGTTGTTTGGGCTCGCAAAGAATTGGTGGCGGTTTGGAATGCATTATTTTCAAAGAGGAAGAGGTAGTGATGTTGCTTTTCTTCTTATTATATATGTATATGTATATATCATTCAACACCCTCCTGCCTATTCCTACTTCCTGGCTCAAAAAAGCCTTTAGGATAAATTTCTATAGGATCTTCTCTTACAATTTAATTGGAATGTGGGACACTACAGATAAGAGTGAAAAGAGTGAATGACAAAAGAAAGAACATCTCCAAACATTGACAAAATCATGTTTACAATAATAACAAATTATCTTACATCCCACCTTTGGGAATATTATCGAAATTTTATTTTTCTTTGGAAAAAGAATGAGACTGGTAACAAAAATACAGAATAGATGTTCAGGACAGCATTACTTTACTTCAATTACCATTGTAGAATTGGAATGATGAAAGATAGAAACTGACAAACCAGCTTCTTTATCTTGGCAATTCCCCTTCCTATGTTGAAACAACCTTGCATTACCCATGGCGCCAAGTCATATTCTAAGCTTCATTTCTTCATGCATGCCACAATTTGTTCTTTATTATATTTCCAATGATCCTATAGTTTGACCTCATTGAAGCCTCTAGACAAAGAATCCTACTTGTCTAAGTTTCCTTTTCTACTGCCCAAGGGTGATGTTCATGACAGAGGATTTCCTTTCACTGTAAATGTTAAGCAGTTTTAAAATTTAGCCTTTCCCCTTCCAACTAAATGGAATGGAGATGTGCTATGGAATACATAAGCAAGTATTAGCAGCTCTGCCCATTAACTTCATTTCTTTACCCTACACAGATGATTCAACAGTCTGAGAGGTGTGTAGTTTAAATGCTATATGCTGCATTAGTGATTTAAGATGGCTGAACAGCTCACCTTTAGCACTGCTGCAGAGACCAGCTTTATGCCTAGCATGATGACATTAAGAAGGCCAAATAACCAAAGAATAGGTAAGGAAAAGTTCCACCTTATACCCACAAAGTTTTGCCTTTCAGGCTTTGAATTTCCAAATTTTAGTTCCCAGGTCCCCTGCTGGTTTTAAAACACTGAAAAAGCCACAACTATATCAACACATCCTTTGTAAATTCCTGACCTGTCAAAAAGATGGTACAGAATCTGACACTCATCTACCAAATGTGGAGAATGAAATAGAAGCTGGTGGCTTCCACTCCCAATCTGTCAAAGTGTTAATGTTGTTAAACTATATTACAGTACTCATAAAAGCTATTAAACTGTGAGTGATCATGTATTACTAGACACAGAGCAGACACAGCATGGTCAGTAGTAACGTAAGCTTTCTCATATCATTTTACTATAGAGCACATTGTAGTATACTCAAGGGAAGAGTTGCAAAGGTAGAGGTGTCAGCTGAATCTTCTAGTCAAATTCCAGCTATAATTATTTTTGGCTAACCTATTTATCCTCACTATATTATAGCAGTTTATGCTGCAACTGGATAACATTCTTTTATTTCTGTCCCAAACTACTTTCTTGAGTCATTATTATTTTTCTTCAAGAAGCACATCAGATAGGAAGAAAAAGTCTCTCTATGAGTTTGTGTGTGTGTGTGTGTGTGTGTGTGTGTGTGTGTGTGAGAGAGAGAGAGAGAGAGAGAGAGAGAGAATGCAAAAAAGATTTGGAAATTTAAGGAGGACAGAGCAGACACAGCTCTGTCAAGGTAAGCTTAAAAAACAATAGAAATATAAAAGGAAATTTATTTTGGAACAAATATTGTGGCCCTTAAGAAGTGAAACAGTGTTCTGAGGCAGAATTTCTAAGAGATGAGATGAGAAAAGCTTTTGTCTTCATGCATTATTTAAGGCAGAAGACTTTTGAATGAGATCAGCGAATATATTGACCTGAAAGAGGAATTTGGGAAGGATGAAGCTTAGCTTTTCCAAGATCCCTCATGACTTTAATTGAAAATATTCTAATTTTCACTTACAATAAATAAAATATTAGCAGTATTTTTTCAAGTAAATAATTTTTGGGGCAATTTTATGATGGCTAGGTCACCTCCCAGAATTCTGGCTGAAGAATTCTGAGAGTTGAAGTCCATCCATCTTAAAGTTGCCAATTTTAAAAACACTTCACTAGGTCAGTGATGGATAACCTCAACGGGTCTGGTTCTTGCAGTTCTGATGTCAACTTG
Source organism: Thamnophis sirtalis (assembly GCF_051295495.1). Taxonomy (NCBI): domain Eukaryota; kingdom Metazoa; phylum Chordata; class Lepidosauria; order Squamata; family Natricidae; genus Thamnophis; species Thamnophis sirtalis. The sequence goes on along the minus strand of NW_028261381.1, from coordinate 134,298,317 downwards.
ACAACCGAGACTGAACCTTTCCACCTTTTTTCTCATGGCTTTACTTTCTTTTACCAGGAAAGGCATAAGGGTGAAACTTAGTAGTTTAAATTTTTCTTGGAAAAAATTAATAAAGGCACGCACCACTCTTTTAAAATATTTTAACCTGCCACCTCAAACAGGGGGAAAATGGTCAGGTATAATTATGAGAAGATTTAAATGGATGCACATCTCAAAATTGTTAAACACTTTTGAAAAAAAACAAACACTGCCCTAGACTACGGATCACAAGTGTATGTTATTTTTTTATTCCCCTGCTTCCAATTTCCTTCAAACAACACTGTAATTTATTTGTGCAATTTAATAGCCACAAAAAAGCTGTTTTAATAACAACGCAGAAGGGTACTCTGAGCCTTTTAAAGAGAAGTATATTCTCTATTTTTCAGAGGAAAAACAATGTTCCAGCTGTCCAACTCAATTGCTTGAGTTTGGGCTTTTCTTTATGGAGAAACTTTCATTAATGTTCATGGTTAGAGTATTAGCACATTTTTATGTGGTAGAAGAAAATGAATATTTCTTTAACAGTTGACTCAGATTTCTCCACAATTTCATTTAGCTTTCATTAAGAAACACATGATCTGCAATCCCTTTTCCTTGCTTTTTTTTTTGTTGCTTCCTAGCTACTTCTTTGTCTCTGTGGATTATCCACTGGGGCAATTGCCATTTCTGGGTTAATTAACTGGACTGGTTGTTCTTTTGCTTTTGAAACATCCAGCAAAGGGTTGGTTTGAAGATTGTTTGTTCTGGATAGATAAGTGGAATGAGCTGATGAAAGATGGATGCTTTAGGCATACTTCTGTTCATGTGAGTTTTAGCATGATTAAGATTTTAAAAAGAAAAAAAGAAAGACAGAAAATTGTTTTTCTTGAGGGGAAGATTGCCATATGCTTGAATTTCTTCATGTGTACTTCACTCTCTCTGATGAACAGGAAGGACTTCTCCAGAACAAAAGTACGATTTGAGCAGTAGTATTTGAAAAAAAGAAGAAAAATGCCACTGAACAAAGTGCTTTGTGACCTATCTGAGCTCAGTTAGGTCAGACAGATTATATTTAGCTTGACATTTAGAGAAATGAGATTTACTGATTGTATTATGCATAGAAAAAACAGAAATATACAGGATGTCCCAGAATTTCAGAGCATATTTCTCTTCCACACAAAATCAAAGACTTTATCATAGAAATGTCTTCCTTTTCTTTGAGATTCAACATGTTTTAACTAGCTAGGGTTGTGTTATCTATAAATTAAATTGACTGTTTTAGTTTCTGGGAATATATCATTTGAATCATCTGATGTTGGATAATATCTTTGTTCTAACTCTGCTACTTGGATTTCTTAAAAAGCGTTCTCTTTCAAATTAGTTTAACAATAGTTCTGAAATATGGCTTTTAGATCACTATCCAAAGGTTTCTTAGAAGTTCTGCCAAAGACAATGATCCCAATCAATAGGATGCTTATTGCATATCAGTTGGCATACCATACAGAAATAAAGATAGTATGAATCAATCTGTTCCTGGTTCTTCTCAGTTTTGGATGCATGCGATCTAGTCTATTAAATTTCTGCATCAGTCTGGCAAATTAGAAAACTTCAGAAATAAAAAAAAATAGTTTTAAATTGAGCAAATCCTTGGTAGACTTTAATGGACTTTACTTCAATGTGCTTTGGATACAATAAAGTTTTCTTTTGTTTGGATTTCACTCTCATTTAAGTTGAGGATTTGTCTATTGAGGCTTTCTTGCATATGACACCAAAAGCCAGTTATGTAAACTGATGTGAAAATGTAACTTTGGACATTCGGATTTAACAAATCCCTCTGAATGGCCCATTAAATCACCGTTTCCTTGTAATTATACTGATTTTCATGCGCACATGTCCCCAGTTGTGCATCTTTTCCTATTATAGTTATTTTAGTATGTAAACAATATTAAACTTAACTGAGAACTGTAGCATTAGGAAAATATGCAATTTGAGGATACATTCACCAAAAATTCTCTTACATTTTAATTCTGAATAATATGAAAGCATTTGACTGTCTGTATCTATTTGCCAACAGAAGAGAGATGCCTGGCAGAATGGATTATTTTCTTCCACTTCCTACTCACTTTCCAAATCTTTTCAGTCTTTTCATGTTTTGGGCACAGATTTAGAGTGTGAGAACCACACTGAATTAAGAGCATCCATTCCTAGCATGTCACATTATTTTAATGTCAAGTGATCTTATGATATATTGAGTTTTCACAGTTGCATGGCATATAAACACTGCTACCAATAAATAAATGTTTCATATATTCTATTTAGCCTGGGACACTTTTTCCAATTAGGGCTGTAATGCTTTCTATGTCAGTCTTCAATTAAAAAACCTCCTGAAGCTTTTGCTGGTGCAAAAGGTTTCTGCCAGAACATTATCTTTGGCTGGCTAATTAGAATGTGTGTTCTTATTGTCTCCTTTTTGAGTTTCTCACAAAGCTACTTGCTGGTGTTTGAAGAATTTCCCTCTCTCTCCCTCTTCCTCACCCCCTCTCTCACACCCACACCCACATGTGCGTACACAGACACCCCTAGCATACTACATCTGTTTTCCTAATTGTCAGTACAATGGATTCATTTGGGTCCAGAAACAATAAGCACATCCTAAATAAACAGATTTTAAGCTTTATTATGTAACTGTAGCAAACAAATTTAAAAGCATATCATAAAATGTATACATAAGAAGCAAGATGATAACTAAATATTTTTAGAAACTACCAGGAGCTGTTTAATAACAACAGTAGAGGAGGCTGACCAATTTCCACAGTACTCAGTGTTAGGTTCTGTGCAGCTTAAAGGCCAATATTTATTAAAAACCTGGCACCATGACTTCATGGCCCTGTTTCTATGGGCAGAAGACTGCAAAACCTGACCTTAAATGGATGGCACATGATTCAAAAGTCTGAGACTTTCACAGTTAAGCTTTGCACCAATGTGAACATTTGAAAAAAATGTAAAGTAGCAGGATGAAAAAATAACAAAAAATTTAGAAATGATGATTGAATTTAAAGGAAGTGATAGAATGATTCATGAGCTATTCTTAGGTTGGATCAGAAGAAAGAAAATATATATTACTGTATTTCTAATCTTTTCAGGGAGATTGTAAGTAACATGACTTCTTTAAGATTTGAAGGAAATTACTAGGAACAAAGGGAGAATTCTGTGCTGTAGGAATACTCACTGTAACTCTGAGCTTTGTGAGAAACATGCTGACAATTGTAAATTCTTTTCTGGGTTTACAGGGATGGAAATATAATGTAATGCAGTAGGCATTGTTGGAAACTGTTACATTCCGTGGTTCAATTTTTGTTGAATAACCCTTTTAATCCAATTCATGAAGGAAAAAGATAACTTTTCCTAACTCAAGATAGTTGCTCTTTGTTGAAATAAGTTGTCTTAAAATTACTAGTGCGTTTGTTAATTTATATTTTATTTCATTACTTGGGTAGTTTAATTTTGTTAATTTTGCTTTATTTTATTTGGCTGATTTTTGTATTAGATTTTTATCTCATTATCTTTTTACTTCATTTGCATTTTTATGTAGGTTTTCTCCCCTATTTTTTTTAGATTTATGTGTTATACTTTTGCGTTATTTCACACAATACCTGAAGAATATGTTCTAGAAAAAGATAGTTGCTCTAGAGGCATTCTTATACTTTTACCCATGGTTAATTAAAGCAATTTCAATTAGGGATGAGAAAAATTCTTATTCCCAATTTTCTTGATCCAGAGTTCCATTTTGAATAAAAAGAAAATTATTTCCAGAATTGCTGGCTTAAACATACTTTAATTCCCCCCCCCACTCCAGCAATTAATGACAGTACTTGGCTTTGTGCCATTATGAAACGTGTAGTTGAAAATATATATATATATATTTGCCTGTGAACGATTCCTGAGCAAAGCCCACAAAGGAACAAAGATGTCATTTCCATCAGAGTTGCTTAATTTATTTGACCTTTTATGTAGTGTGCGTTTGATACAAATGTTAAAAGATGAAACTGGCCTTAAGGGGAAAGAAAAGAGTTGAAGACTGAGAATCTAATAGGACTTTGGCCAACGATGACTTCATTTGTTCCTACTAGAAAGCAAACAAAGTCTTGTGGTGTTTGAAAGTTATTCATTCCTACATCTTAATGGCAAATGACACATTGGTTTGACTAGTTGGCTTGCCCCCAATTTATACCGTTGCAACTCAGCTGGGGAAGTTTGTTCTGAATGCCAGAAAGGAAATATAAATCAGAACCTTCAAAAAGGCTACACAGCAGGTCTTCTTTGAGCTCAACATCCATTGTTTTCTTTTGCAAAAGAATGACCTAGGTAGTGTCCATTTTTAACAATATGGTGGTAGCAGATGACTTCAAAGAACTTTTGCAATACCAAGAACCTTGAACTCATTTTGGGGATTATCAAGTTCTTTTTTAAACTATTCATAATTAGACTGACCCAGATTCAAAAGAGCCACAAAACCACTGACGTTGGGCAGGTGGTTTTTAATTATACTCCCTATACCTGGGAAGATGTTTTGTTTTGGAAAAAAAAAAGATATAAAAATGAAATGTATCACGTACAAATCCATATGTGAGCTTTTCTGTTGTCTATATCATATGTTCTTTTCTATTACTGTTATTTCTACATTAGTACGCCAATTACTATGGTATTTGTACAACAACTATATGGTTAAAAGTAATGTGCAACTGTCCATATTGCACTTTTCCTTGCTGTGCCTATATACTTTCCCCCCTCCCATTCGGTCCCTTTGAAGGAAAAACAATTTGTTTTATTCAGTTGCTTTACTCTGTTTTCTGGTGGCTGCAGAGCGTTTAGAAAATATGTTGCCTCTGGTACAAGGTTGCAGCTTTATTGGTGACTTTGCCATGCTAACACAGGGGAAAAGGGTTCAAATGGGAGGCAAAGAAGGCAGCCCAGGTCCCTGCATTTTTTTCTAAGCAATTTATTGTTACAACAAATGGGTGCATGTTATCATTATAATATGTTTTTCCCAACATACAAACATACATGTATAGATACCAGAATAACAGAGTTGGAAGAGACCTTCTAGTTCAAACCTTGCTCAATCAGGAACCCATATACCATTCCAGACAAACGGTTGTCCAATCTCTTCTTAAAAAACCTCCCATGTTGGTGCATCCAAAACTTCTAGAGGCTAGTTGATCCTACTGATTAGTTGTTTTCACTGTCAGGAAATTTCTCCTTAGTTCTAGGTTGCTTCTCTCCTTGATTAGTTTCCATCCATGGCTTCTTGTCCTGCCTACAGGTCTTTGCAAAATAAGTTGACCCACTCTTCTTTGTGGCAGCCCGTGAGTTATTGGAACACTGCTATTTTATCACACCTAGTTCTTCTTTTCAATAGACTAGACATAACCAATACCTGCAACTTTTTTTTTCATATGCTTTAGTCTCTAGTCCCTAATCATCTTTGTTGCTCTTCTCTTCACTGAGTCTCAACATCTTTTTTATATTGCGGTGACCAAAACTGGATGCAATATTTGGTAAATGTGGTCTTTCCAAGGCATTGTAAAATGGTATTAATACTTCATGTGATCCTATTTAATCCCTCTCCTTTTTGGGCAGCTTTTTTGGCACCTGTAACACACTGCTAGCTCATATTTAAGTGATTGTCCACTAGGACTCCAAGATCTCTCTCAGAGGGAATAGAGATCTCTCTATTTTTCAGAGTATAAGACACACCTTAGTTTTGGGGGAGGAAAATAAAAACACAAAAAATTCTGCCTCTGCCTACCAGCATCCATGGTATTCTGCTGGCTAGCTTTTTGACTTGGAACACATGTTAACAAGGTCAGCCAATGAATAGGCATAGCAACTAAGTCAGCCAATGATGGCTATTTGGACTCTGAAGCAGTATTTGCCATGTGAGCAACATGGAGACAGGAAGGAGCCTGGCTTAGCTGAGAACTGAAAGTGAAACTGCTTGTGTTTTGCTTGCATTTACTGCTACCTTGGAAAACCTGCTTTTGGTATTGTATTGTATATTATTATTGCTTTGAATCTTGCTTACTGTGTGTGCTTTCTGAATGTGATTGCTACTGCAAACTCTGACCAGCCAGATCAGCTTCAGAACTTATTTCAACCTGATTCGGCACAGCTGATTGGCAGGTGGATCGGACTGCCAGAATACCCCCAAAACAGGTATTCTAGGCTGCAGGGATTGCCACAGGCCAGCACTGCCTCCATGCCTCGTGATTTTGTGCTCTAATGGGGGGGTACATTTGGTGTATAAGATGCAATCAAATTTTCACCCTCTTTTTTTGGGGAAAAAGATGCATCTTATACTCTGAAAAATATGGTACTACTATTGAGCCAGGTACCTCCTATACTACACTTGTGCAGGTATAAAATGTCTTAAGTTTTATGTTGAAATGTTGTCAATTTACAGATTGCTAGGAATGATTTCAATTCGTAATTTCACTTATACCCATGGTTTCCTGAAAATAAGATCCTGTCTTATATTTTTTTGCCACCAAAAAAGGCACCGGGTCTTATTTTTGAGTGGGATGTTGTCCACTGACTGATCTCACTTGCGTGCATCACCCCGGGCATCCTTTTGGCTGTCAGAGGCCTTCAGGAACAAATGAGTTAACAGGGCAGGTGTTGGGGTGTGCGAGGCCTGGCTGCAACTGTCTGAAGGTAAGTAGTAGGCAGCTCTACCCCAGCTTAATTTTTACCTGTGCACCCTGGAGTGGGTATGGTCTTATTTAGGGCTTATTTTAGTGGTAGGACTTATATTTGGTGCACATATAAAAATAAAGCTAGGACTTACTTTTGGGGTAGGTCATATTGTCAGGAAAACATGGTATTTGTTATCTATCTATCATCTATCTATCTATCTATCTATCTATCTATCTATCTATCTATCTATCTATCTATCTATCTATCTATCTAAAAAGCCAATGATTTCAGAAATGTCTTGTGGGAATTTTCTTCCAAATGCCACCAGAATCCTGGAACTTCCTATTTTAGGGAAGGGGAGCAATTAATAGTTCCTTGTCTTGAAGAATATTTCTCCCAAAGTAGTAAACAGCTTTATTCTTGCATATTCACTCTGAAGTAAGTTCCACTAAGTTAAATAGAATATGTAGGAGGAGAGTCATTTCAATCTGCACTTCCATCCACAGTTATTGGGAGGGAACCTATTGAAGTAAATGAAGCTGACATGTGAATAAAGAGGCATCAAGCTGGGCTGTCAGCATAACCAGTGAACACAGAATTCCTTTTGCCATTTCCCCAGTCTCACTGCATTATGCTGGCAATATAATACGATCAACCTTTAAATTTAATAGCCTGGAAATTTTTATGTGCTTTGCATTGACCTTTTATGTCTATGAAGGACACATAATCAGCCCTTTAACCTGCTGCCAAACCTAACCTCAATTTTGTTTTGGTACTAATGTGATTAAAAGTGGATTCGTATCTAAGCTATGAGTCTAACTTCCTTTTCCTATGAATTGTGAAGAAAATTCTGGTTTCATTATTTATAACTGGAAGCAAAACTAGACCATGACAGATACGTTTCTAAATGTTTACTGGTCATTCATCTATAAAGGATAATACTTTAAGTCTCTTGCTTGGGGCTATTTTCAAAATCAGCTTTTAATAAATTGGAAGCACCAGTAACTTAGTGAAGTCTCTCTGTTGCTTTTCTTCAGACCCAACATCCCCTTATCCTCAAAGATAAATTGAAGCATGCTCTCACTTTGAAAAGAAAGATATTAATAGCTTGTAGCTGGTGTGAGTGAAATGCAATGGGAACTGTTTTCTTTGGAGAACAACACTAAAGTTGAGAGAGAGTTTTTCTGCTTGAGACACTGTTTGATAAGTTGCTCTTCTGCTAATTGTATTGATAGAACTGCAGTCTTCAGGCTGGTAGATGATTGGAATTGTCTTAAATTAGGAATGACCAACATATGACCAAAGGCCACATGCATCCATTAGTCTAATTTTAAAGCTGTCTACAAGTAATCAGTTCAGACTTCAAGATAAATAATCTGCTTCTTTCTTGACTTTCTACTGCATGGAAAAGTAAAGAGCAAACATTATGTCAATGTAATGGGTGGTATGAATAACCTTGAAGAACAGGAGGAAGAGACACTACCAAGAAAATGGTCAGATAAAAGAAATTTGAATTTGAGGCAGAAATGTAATTTGAGAAATCCTCTCAGACTTGACCTTTCTTAGTTCTCTTTAGGGTAAAGACAGGGAAGAGAAAGGCACATTGAGACTTGCAAAATTCTATTAGTGTAACTTTACAATAAAATTAGTATTACCATTCACAATGTCAGTTTTCTAGTCTGGTCTACCTTGGAGAGCTGATAGTCAGACAATAAAAAAGGAGGAAAAGGAAATGTATTATAGTTGAGGCCTGTGTTGTAGAAGATTGATGGTCTCAGATTTCTTTTCCTAGACGTTCCTTGGTGTTCACAAATTGTTCTGGGGCAATAGCTTGTTAATTCCTCTTGCAAATGCCAATCTTCTGAAGGGGGGGGTAGGGAAATAACACCTCATCTGGCGTCTATCACCTAACCTAGGAGTGTGAGTGAAATAGATGTCTCAAATGCTGATGCTTTTCTGGAAAGTAAATGTTGAAGCAAGTGATGAAATAATTTATACAGACTGGTAGCACAGAGGAAGTGTGTTTAGGGATTTAACCTAATTCCACTTGCCAGTGGTGGGATTCAAATAATTTTAACAACTGGTTCTCTGCCCTAATGACCAGCTGGGTAGGCAGGGCTCAGTGGTCATGTGACTGGGTGGGCGTGGCCAACTCAACCTCAGTCATGTTGATGAGCGCTTCATCTTAGCAGTTACAATGTAATAAGGGTTAACCAGAGAGGCAGTTTCTGTAAGCAGAGCAATAAAGATTAGGCTAGGAACAGCACTAGAATGTTTCCTTACTGTCTTCCTTACAGGATTAGCCCTGTAAAGTGGAAAAAAAACCATAATGAGATTTCTTCCAACAACCAAACTTCTCCAATCTGCTTAGAAAGTTAACAACCAGCTCTCCCGAATAGATGCGAACTGGGTGATAGACCACTGTCTATTACCTAACATCTCTTTGTCAATAACTAATCTCGCAGGAGATAAATAAAGACAAATCTTATTAAACAAATTGAAGAAATGTACTTTAAATATTAAAACGCAAATATTTATTGCTGAATATATACCTAGCAAATTATTTGAAAGAGAAAAATCCAAAAGAAAACACAATCCTCCAGACAGGTCACAAGATGGGGCTATTCTATCATAAATAAAAAGGTCTGTATATAAGAGATTGGAAAAGGATTCAAATTCTTTCATATTTCACCAGATCCTAGAACTTCAACTTTAATTACATTTCTCAGGATTGATGGATAACCCTTCATCTGTAGATTTCTTCCTCTGTTTTAAATAGACCAAACCTTTTCTATCATTTGATGTATAGACTGAGATGCAGTCTACATCCACAAGTAGTATAGTGAAGGAGAGCAAATGGCTGGCTCTTCTATTCTGAGCTGTTGCTCTCTCTGTAGTATCAAACAGCCAAGAGCTGATCCTAGAAGAAACATGGCCAGAAAAAGGCAGACAGACAGAGAGAGAGAGAGAGAGAGAGAGGGAGGGAGGGAGGGAGGGAGGGAGGGAGAGAGAGACAGACAGACAGACAGACAGTAACTCCTGGTCCTATATCTATATCTATCTATATCTATATCTATATCTATATCTATATCTATATCTATATCTATATCTATATCTATATCTATATCTATATCTATATCTATATCTATATCTATATCTATATCTATATCTATATCTATATCTATATCTATATCTATATCTATATCTATATCACATCTACATCTACATCTACATCTACATCTACATCTACATCTACATCTATCTATCTATCTATCTATCTATCTATCTATCTATCTATCTATCTATCTATCTATCTATCTATGCAGTTTGTCAGACTTTAGTGCATCTTTATGCTGGCTGGAGAATTCTGGGAGTTAAAGTCCACATGTCTTCAAGTTGCCAATGTTTGAGAAACTAAATGGTATGGAGGAGAGAGGTATCATGGGCTACAGTCAGGCAGGCTCAAGAACATGTGAAGAAAACCATGTCATTCATTAAGCTTCAATCCCACTCTTCTCCATCCCCAACAGTGATCCAGAAGAACTATGTTGTGTTACCAAGTCATCTCAATAGATGGATGTCCATTGAGTCATCAATTATAATTGTACTGCTGCAGTCAGGGGTGGTACTATAAAAGAAATAATTCATCAGAAACTATGGTGTATAGTATACACTATAGTAGTGGTATAGTGTACCACAGAAATGAGGTTGAAGCAAATGTTTAGTGACTGTTCAAAATTATATACAACAGCACTGAAAAATGTAACCCCGGGACACTGCAACTGTCATAAATAGGAACCAGTTGCCAAGCGCCTGCATTTTGATTGCATGACAATGGGGACAATGCAACAGTTGTGAGTGTGAAAAATGGTCATAAGTCACTTTTTTCACTGCTGTTGTAACTTTGGACAATCACTAAACAAACTGCTGTAAGTTGAGGACTTTTTGTAATCAAACAACACACAAGAATGTGTGAACTAACAATGTTTTAGCATTCTCATCAATTGAGTCACCCAGAGTGACTTAGATGAGTTGAGCCACCATTCAAATCAAATCAAATCAAATAATCAAATCAAATCAAATCCTGAAGAGAGTTAGAGAACCTGTCAACTCTGCATTTAAGAATTCTGAACAAAGCAAAACTTTGAAATGGATTTTGCCTGATCCATATGTATTAATCAAATTAATCTTAATCACATCTACTAACAAGCATATTTTCCAATGAACTGTTTCTAACCCAATGAATCTGTTAATGCAATATAGTTGAAATGTTCTTATGCTTACAATATCATGAAAAAATAATATACATCCATGGTTGCAAAAATCAATTTTTTCGTGTATTTAGCATAGTATAAATCATGTACCAAATTCCCGTGTTATAGGTTGGCTGTTGGGGAAGATCAAATTGGTCAGCTGGAATTCTGTGGCTACTCCGGAAGTCTTTTCAGCAGTTATGACCATGGTTTAGAGCAGGGGTGTCAAACTGGTGGCCCGCGGGCCAGATGTGTCATACGCAAGCCACACCCACCCAGCTCCACGAAGGGGAAAAACATCACAATACATCATGTGATGACAATGTGACACTGGGAGTTTAACATCCATGGTTTAGAGACGAAGAATGTATCAGGCAGGCACAAAATTGTGATAGAAGATATACTACCAAAGGCTATAAGAGTGGTTCTTCCTGGAGGAGAGTCTCAAATCCTTCTAACTTCCCAATTATCCAAATTGTGAAACAGCTTCATCATAACATCCATTCTTGAATCGTAATTAATACTGGTTAAAGGTACTACAATCTTTGAAGGCTGAATTTACAATCTTTTGTTTAAATTCATAATTAACTACTTTAATCTGAATAAAAATAACCAGTGAAATGATGTATATTATCACGACATTGGAGGAGATGAGTGAGGATGGGACAACCTTATTTTATTTGTACATCTTGAGGGGCTTTATCCACACATTAAGCTTAATTATAGACTCTGTAGATGAATCACAGCAAGGAACTAATGAAACAGGAAGGCAGCAATTTGAAGGTCATCAATTTGTCTGCCATTTATCTTGAACTTGTTCTTTTTTCTCTTACCGTCAGTGTCATAAAAAGAAAGAGAAGACAACTAATTCGGCCATTCTTTAGGACTGAGTATTTTACAAAATAGGGCAGCCACCCTAATAAGACAATCTTGTTCTGTTCTGAAGATCAGTTCAAAATCTAAAATGTGGGTTACATAAATTATTACTTCTACTTTAGCTTTGCTCTGTCATCCCCTCAATAGATAGAACCTCTATCTGCCTGGATTTAGTTATTCTACTGAATTTTCTCCTTTAAATACAGTCTAATTTATAATATATAATAATAGGTTTTTCTTTCCCAGAGCTACCTCTTTACTGTTTTTTTCACATTTCAAAAAGTCTATTGCGAAAGTCATTTTTCTAACCACTGGAGGCATTTCATCTATATTTGGCCTATATTGGTGGATGGGATAAACCTCTTCATTCTCAGTAGATTGGAAACAGTGGTCTGATGGACTAATTAAAAATAAAAGAAAGCCCAGGTGAAAATCAGATTGCTTGGGAAGAGAAAAAAAGCCAATAAAGGAGAATATTTGTAGCTCAGAGTTGAAATGAAGGGTCCTTGTTGTTCTCTGAGTTTGCTTGATGTCTATGGAGATTCTCAGTAAGCCAGGTCATGGTTATCAAGAGGCAACTGGTTTTTCAAGAGGCAACTGGAGCTTCTTGGATGGGAAGCGAAAAGTCTTCAAAGAAAAACAAGAAAATCCAGTTGCCTCCTGAAAAAGCACCTTTGGGATGGAGCTTGCTTGTTTTCTTGCATACAATTTATTACCCAAACTAGGTACTATCACTAGTGCTAGTGGCTCTAGCACTTATGATGTTACTTAGTTCACCCAATGAAATGTCTGGAAGAAAATGAGCAAGCTCAGAGAGTACTAAGGACCTCTAAGAAAAAATGTTCTGACTGAGGCTTCCCAAGAGCATGAAACAAACTCCTAATCCACCCCCCTCTTATTAATTTACTGTGAATTCTTCTCATTCACATCCAACGAAGTCTTTCAAGGGAGGGTTTACAGTCACAGAACTTATTTGGCTTGGAGAGCTGACAGGCGGATATCTGCAAATCTTGACAAGGAGTCTCGGAGAGTCACAGGCCAATTAAGCAAACTAATTGTTTGCTACAACTCCACTCTCCTTTTGCTCCTCTTTTATTTCCTCTGGGAGGGGCCATTCATCATCCACCTGTGGCTTTACTCCCAAGTTGACCCCTGTTCTTTAGCTGTTCCCTTTGTCTAGCAACTCTGTTCATGGGCACACTGGGAACAGTCTCCATCTGTTTGTCTGCCTCACTGATGTCTGACTCTGAAGGCAGCTGATAACTGGCATACAGCTCTGGCCTCCTCTCTTCCTCTGATACAGAGCCCTCATCAGAGCTTTCCCCAGACTCCAGAACTGGCCCATGTTCCTCCCCAACCTCCCCACTGTCCGAATCTGCTGCCAGCTCTGCTGGCCGCTGGTGGGCCACAACAGAGAAATAGTTTTTTTAAAAAAAATATTTTTATGGAATTTCAAACAATGTTAGTGAGACAAAGCAAGGAAAATGAGGTGAGAACTGGTCCCACCTTTGCACAGTAGCCAATCATTGGAATGCTTGGCCTAAAAAAAGTAAACCATAGCATAGAAACCAGAAACCAATGCTTGATCCAGCTGAAGCTGAAAAACACTGCTTTCATCTCAAAGCAGGAAAATATGGGTGGAGTTCTTATTCCCAGAGGTGGAAGGTGTCCAGGATATTGATGTCCTCCATCCCAACTCTCCAGAAATAGCTGCTAGCCACTACTCATAATGGGCAGCCTGTTAGGGCCGATATAGTACAGGTAGTCCTGGATGTGCAACCACAATTGAGCCAAGAATTTATGTTGCTAAGTGAGAAATTTGTTAAGTGAGTTTTGCCACATTTTATGACTTTTCTTGCCACATTTGTTAAGTGAATTACTGCAATTGTTAAATTAGTTATTAATTAAGTTGTTAAATTAGTAACATGATTGTTAAGTGAATCTGTTTGTCTTATTGGCTTTGCTTGTTGGAAGGTCACAACTGACCACCTGACTCTGGTACACTGTAACCATCATAAATATGAATCTGTTGTTAAGCATTTGTGTGAAAATCACATGACCATGGGGATGCTGCAAAGGTTGTAAATGTGAAAAATGGTCATAAGTCACTTTTTTTCTGCCATTGTAACTTTGAACAGTCACTAAATGAACTGCTGTAAGTCAAGGACTACCTCTACCTATTCCTGTACTGCTTTGCTGAGTTCTCTGTTTTCGTTGCCTGGCTTCATCAAAACTCAAAAGCTAAATCTTCTATAGAATCTTAGTTTTCTACTAAGCCATTCTCCCCAAAGCCGTTTTTGGTTGTTCTTCAAAACTTTTTTTTACTTAAGGTTGTGCAAAGAGAGACTTTTTCTTGTCTTGTCTCAGATACTTCAGGAGCCATTACAGCTAAGTGATTACAGTTGTGTGCAATTGTATTTGCCTTGTTTCTAAAGTAGTAAAATTCTTCTGTCATCAGATACAAGGAGGGCCAAAACCTTTTCTTGATTGTATTATTTGCCATTCAAGCCTTTTCCAATTCAGTACATGTCAAAAGTAACTTAACTCTTTGCAAACAATCAATAGAATTGATTTGTTTAATGGTCCTTATGAACAATGGCGTCAAGCCAGACGATAAGTGATCTTTGTCTAGGAGGCTGAGAGCAACTTGTGACCTGTAACGCTGAACATGCTAAAATGCTGGCAGGGCTATAAATGAAGAGATTTATTAGAATGCATATATCTCAGATGAAATGACATTTCGGCTGACAAATAGCAACAGGAGAGAAAAACTTTGCAGATAGGAACTCCACTGTGGGAAGTACCTAGTTTTAAATGCCACGAAAAAGAGGAATATTTTCATTTTGTGCCAAAAATGTACTGCCTAAAGAAATTCTTGAATTGGTGCTGCAGTGTATTTGTAGCATACAATCTGACAATTGTTCTTAATCTCTCGCATGGAAGGAGGGGTAGTATGTCCAGAAGGACATGTGCAAAATTTTAATTCATTAGATCACAGATTTTGCAAAAGAAGACAACAAAGATGTAAATGATTAAATTAAATCTACTTTGTAAAACTGTAGAGGTCTCTTAGAGAGACTGATATGAAATATTTTTATAGTAGGTCAAGGTGTCATTGTAAAGCTTTATCATCTTTATCTCACTATTCTTGTTATTGTATTGTATTTAATTGTACTTACAATTGCAGGTTTTGATGTAGCAGCTAAATACGTACATTGTCATTTCCAGCGTGGTGCTTGGCACTTTTTAAGATCCTTTAATATTAATACAAAATTAACTTATGATCTATTTGACAGTTTTTTCCTGTAGAACAATGTTGCCTTTCAAGATTATGCATGTTATGACAGGGTTATCTTTTTCATAAATATTTATTTATTCATCAAATTTATATGACCGCCCATTTCACAGGACTCTGGTGATGGTGGAAGAATTGTACTTTCAGATTTACAAGATTGATGTCATCCCTAGTAGGTAAACCAGACAGGAAGTCCAGCTGAATATGCTTGCTCGCATTTATGTCGGAAGCAGTGAGGTGCTTCCGGGTTCAAAGAATTAATTGGTGATATTCCCATTGTTTGGGGCAGCCTGATTTGGGGTTCCTTTCATGCCCCTGTTAATGTACTTACCGAAGTGATATCTATTTATTTACTTGCAAATGCTTACTTTCGAACTGCTAGGTGAAGGATGGGAGCTCACCCCATTGCAGCAGCACTTGGACTTGCTAATTGTTCCAACCATATGAGTCACCGCGTTCCACCAAATACACTAATTATATTTTATTTCAAAGATGCATTAACAGAATCTTGCAAGTCTGAAAGTACATTTAACCTTCTGTCTCTGTTGCAGCCAAATAATTCAAGCTCATCAGCCTCTCACTCAATCCATGATGCAGCTGTGGTTCTATCCTTCCTCTTATCTGACTATTTTCTAGGAAGCATCTGGTCACTTACCCAAAGGATTATATCACCAGGTGCTGGGCAAGTTACAGACAATTCTGATCTCCACCTAGTATTACCATTTCCAATCTCTCTTTATTTGTTCAATTTTGGCTTCAGTGTAGTAGTCATGCATCCAAATATTACCCAGCATAGTATTGTGGAACACATACCATACAAGGGTTTGTGGCCCGGTCCCTATCTTCTCCCTATCTCCCTATGTTTTGTAGGAGGTTAAAACCCACCCGTCTCCTAGAAAAATGAAATATCCCGGGAAATATTGAAAAGGCAGAATATTATATTTCCCTGGATAAGAAATGGAGAAACTTGATTTTAGATTGGAAACAGACTCACACTTAATAGCCTCCACCTTTGTCATGGGCCATTAAAATGCCTGAGCCAGTCTATTCTACATAACAAAGTCTCCCCCCTTCAGCTCCAGGGTGATGGGATTAAAACATGATAGTATTAGCCTTCTACCCATCTCACCACATGGCACCTGGGAAGAAGCAATGCACAACCAAACTTGGATTCAAAATACAGCCTAAAGAGTTGCCCCTACATGGCCCCATGGGAGTCTGACAACCAATCAGAATACAAGATCAAGATCAAAGGCCAGAATGGGCATAAAACATGGGACTTTCAGCATCTTGGATTTTTTCTTTTTCACCCAACATCTGGAAGCATGTGATCCCCCTTTTCTGTTCAGCAGCTCAAGCCATTTCTTACAGATGATTGAAAATTTCTCCCCAATTACATTCCTGTGGTGGTTGTAGCCTTTGCACATCTCACTCTTGTGACATTTTGTTCCACTTGCCAAAGTCAAAAGTTTGATGGAACTTTATTTATTTATTTATTTGTTTATTTATTTATTTATTTATTTATTTATTTATTTATTTATTTATTTATTTATTTATTTATTTATTTTTAAGGTGAAATCTTGGGTGTCAGCAGATGAATGCACTGACTAGATGCAATGCTGGAGGCCTCTATACTCCATGCTCAAGTAAGTCAACCTTAATGTTAATATCATTCGGAGAGAGTTTCTCTTTTCTTATCTATTGAAAAGTTCTTAGCATGTTGATTTGAAATGACACCTGAGGCCTGAACTCTCTCGATTTCTTAGCCCCCCCCCCTCCCAGTCTATTCTACACAAATCATCTTTGCAAATCTCTGGAGGCAATTTGATCCTGCAAGTCTTCGGGTTAAATTGGCAAGCCAACAGATAAGAGTGAATGCACTGCAGATAAGCATCCGGCTTTGAATTCTTATCCAGTCTTTTGGAGTTAGGCTCATCATCAGTTTTCTAAAGGTTTTCAAGTGCCATCCTCTGCACCAATTCCCAGTCCCAAATCAATCAGTTTCAAGCCTCATTTTATATTCAACAAATGTGGAGAACCTCTTGATTGCTGACATTCTTTTCCCACCCCCCCTCCCACTTTTCATTCAGATTGCAACTATTTTTTAAAATGAATTCTTCCAACCACCTGGCTAGATTGGAGATAGCTAATTTATAAACAATGGCCAGGTTATGGGATTCCCACTTTTTTTGTAATAAAACGCAGCATGAAAGGACAACTGTACTTGTTCAGCTATCTTCATTATGATAAATTATTTTGCATCAAATCACAACCAGATAGACTGGTTTGAGAGCTGCTTGACATTCTGAATATATTGCTCTGTTTTATAAACCTTTTAGCAATTGGCCATAAATATGTTGCAGCTAAGGAGTACTGCATATTTAAGTATATTAAATGCAGTCTTCTGTGACCAAACATAATAGGATTTTTAAATGAATTTTAATTGCAGTACTTAACAAACAACTTTTTAAACTTTCAACATGTGCAAGGCCTTTTGAAGCTGACCAATTCAAATTAAATCTGGACAAATAAACATCATATTTGATAGCATAGTTACAAGATGATGTCATTTGTCAATATCACATATATGGATAAAAGGGTTAAATGTGTAGGGTTTGAATTTAAGTCCCCTCAACAAAGAATTTCAAAGAGAAAGAAATGCAATAAATCTGAGGTCTGCATAAAGTCACTATGATTTTGTTCTACACTTTGAAAGCTTAATATAAATATGTTTATGGGTACAATAACACTGCTTTGATCCAGATAAATTTAAGCAAGAACACATAGAAAACAAATTAAAGAATAAAAAGAACACAATCAGAGCTGCATTACAACTAAGTTTTGTTTTCATGATATTCATTTAAATCAGAAACCATTAATGACAAAGCCCATATGGAAATTTAATAGCAATTTTCTGATTGACGTAACTAACTTATTCAAAGAAGAAAGAAACAACTAGACTAGGAAAGTAGTACTTTGGATTGTGGCCTGTAATATATATGCTGTGTTACACTAAAAACTTCAGAATTTGAGAGAATAAATAAACTATGGCTTGTTTGCTCAAGTTTGTTTATTTTTAGCAAGAAAGAAAATGTATAAACCAAGAGTCAGCAATGGCAACCTTGAAAAATTTACTTTTTAACTGTGGTGTTTCTTATTCTAATGACAGAGCCAGTTTTATCATTAAAAAAGTGAGGTTACCAGTGCTATGAAGTGAAAGGTCACGAGTGTTGGAAGATGATATCATGAGTGCTATATGAGTGGGAACCTCCTCTAAGGGGGAGGCTGCTGTCTAATTTCCAATATTCATACTATCATATTTGTTACTTTACATGTTAAGAATTTTATACGGAAAAGGAAACATACATCCTTTGTCCCAAGCATAATAATAATATTGGCCCAATGCAATGTGTTCAGTTTATCAAATCATTTCAGAATTGTGATCATACTGGAAAATGTGGAGAAGTGACCGCACCATATACGTAAGGAGCCTCTGCGGATTTTACTCCACTAGTTGTTGCTGATTGTAGGGGGCTGTGCTCATCTCTGTTTCAAAGCCATTGAGCCAATGCTGTCCGAAGATATTTCTGCAGTCATGTGGCCAGCATGATGTCACGAAGCACTGTTATCTTCTCACCAAAGTGGTACCTATTTATCTACTCACATCTGCATGTTTTTGAAGTACTAGGTTATCAGGAGACAGGGCAAGGACAGGAGCTCACTGCATTGTATGGTACTCAGGTCTCAGCACTGGGTTGTCAACAAGCCCAGCATCTTAACTGCTGAGCCACCACACCATCCTTACACCATATATATGTGGACTCATTAATAGATGTTGTAAAAAAGAGTGAGCTTGGCCAGTCTCAACTCGTCACTCTACAGATGTAGCTCAGTTCTCAGAATTTCTCAATTAGCAGGTTATTTCATCAGAGATATCTATAAATTGTGCAAGGCATATTTATATGTGGGATCCATATCTGTAAGATGGCAGAAGCAGTATACCCCTTCCCTGTACATTCAAAGGAGATAGGGATTTGAGTATGATGCCATCTTTTAGATTGTACCTTGACTGTATCACCACCACCCATGTGTGATGGCCCAAAAATAGATTATCACTAAAAATAATCTCATTGGTTATCTAAAACAATGAACAGCCAGAAAGTTGGGAAAAATAGATCCCAAACCATGAAAACCATAAAAAATACAATTCTATTCCCACTCATATGCATGAGAGTGGGAATTCTGCCCCTGATTTTGAGCCTTTTTCCGCAAAATGAAATAGAACTCTAAGCTATCAATTAGTTTCCCACTTTTGGCCTAAGCAGCTGAAAAAGGAGGAATCATATTGTTTTCTCTGCAGCTTCGACAATGTGGCCACACACATACTCTCCTGATTGGCTCAGGCATTGACAGTCAGAGCAGGAGAATGCTGCATCACGATTGGCTATCCCGTTTGACAGCGAGTATATAAAGAGCTGTCAAACAGGGAATTCCCTGTTGCCAGTTCTGGAGTTGCTTCTAGTTTTGCTGTTAGTTGCTTACCCTAATAAAGGGGATTGATTTACATTCT
Source organism: Thamnophis sirtalis (assembly GCF_051295495.1). Taxonomy (NCBI): domain Eukaryota; kingdom Metazoa; phylum Chordata; class Lepidosauria; order Squamata; family Natricidae; genus Thamnophis; species Thamnophis sirtalis. The sequence goes on along the minus strand of NW_028261381.1, from coordinate 134,278,609 downwards.
GTCTTGCCTCAGTCCTTGCCTGTCGGTTCTCCCTACAGAACACATATCCTTTCATCCACCCCCCACAAGCTTCTCTCTTCTTTCCCCTATCAAAGAGGAGAGTAAAAAGTGTGTGTGTGTTTGTGTGTGTGTGTGTGTGTGTGTGTGTGTGTGTGTGTGTATGTGAGCACATACGTATGTGTGCATTGGGAAACTTTTAGCTCATTCTTTGATGCATAAAATTCCTGGGTCAGTTACTGTGCTTTCATTTCAAGATGAATGGCTGCTAGGCAGTGGGAATATGTGCTCTGGACAAAATAAACAACACTTGTTCTGTAAATTTGATTTGATGATGTCTCTTAAATCACCTTCAAAAAAGTAAATATTTCCCCAAGGTGATGCACAAAATGATTATTGAAAAAACAACAACAAAGAATGACATCAATATTTAAAATAACAAAACAGAAGGCAGCCTGGCTGTTAACATAATTCAAGCAGCTGTTTTACTTGTGCACTTTTAATTACAGGTATATAGTTTATTTATTCATTCTTGTCTTGTCTTTTGTATTTTTTTCTTATTTTTAGTCGCATTATCTATTTTTGTTAGCTTAATGTGACAAATAAGTGAGCCATCTGATCACAAAAGTTAGGTCTTTGCACACAACCATTTTGACTATATATAGTAACAGTAACATCTTGTTGAAAAAGCCTATTTTAGCTTATCCAATCTCAAAAATCCAGATGTCTGTTGAAGACTTTTACTGCTTTCCTAGGCTTAGTACATGACAATATGAGGTGTGTATTATCTGCATATTGACTGCTCTTTTAGCCCAACTCTACACATATTTTTTCCAATGCTTAAATAGATATATTAAACAGTATTTATTTACTGACTTATTTTCTCATGTATTCTGAGTGATTTAGGGCCAGGTAATCTGAAGTCCTGCCTATCTCTCATGGTTTCTGCTGGCATGCCCACAGAGTTGGAGCTTGCTTGATTCCTTCACTTAAACTGTGTCTTTTTCTAGGTTCAAGAAGTGTGTTGTAATTGTTCTCCTGAATAGGATCCCACCTGAAATTCACAGTTGGTGTTCCATAAGTCTCTGAAGACCTGTTTATTCGCCCAGGTTTTGAATTAAAATTAATGGACCACCTTGTTGGATGTATTTTTCTTTCCATTTTTATAGAGAACAATGAGATTCCACCATCCAGAGTCACATTGTTTGAGTTTTGTAGCCTTATAAATCCAGTTTTCAAATAAATTCAGAGAAATCAAATCCCACTTGTTTTGTTATTTGATTTGATTTGATTTGATTAAGTTTGTATGCCGCCCTATTCCCGAGAGACTCAGGGTGGCTAACAATAAAAAGGGAGGGAATACAAAAAAATAAAATTAAAAACAGCAATTTAAAATTCTACAACAGCCGTTATTTATTATGGACCTTCTTGTTGGATGTTGGATATTATGCATGCATTGTTTACCATACTCTGAACAATCCAGAGTTGATTTGGAGGTGGGCAGTGCCTAAACTGAATTAAAAATAAATAAATTCTTCAGCAAGTCCAGCTAAATATATTTTCACAGACATATCTGAAGCTGGATGAATTAGTCAGATTCTAAGACACTAACCGATTGCATTCACCACACTTGTTTTTAAGTACAAGTAATCCCCCTATATCCATTTCATAATCAAATTGACAAATGAAAGCATTAGAGAACAAACGAAAGTATACAATATCAAGAGAGTAAAAGAATTGAAATGGAAATAGGCTGTCACATAGCAAGAAGAACTGATGGCAAGTGGACCAAGGCAATCATAGAATGGATCCCACTTGATATGAGGCGTCGCCGAAAGAGACTTAAAACAAGATGGATCCATAACATCGGCAAGTATTTCGGGCCCAACTGGCAAAAGAAAGCTTAGGACTGTATTAGTTGGAAATATATGTAAAAAGCCTTCAACTTGCAATGAATAGACAATGGATAAAATGAGGATGAATCAAGTCTGAAGATAATATGCAAGAGATTAAATTATTTAGTTTAATTCCAAAGTGCTAGTAAGTTGAATGAGATAAAGAAATAGGTCTACCCAATTAAAAAATTAGCATCTAAAATGTGACTTTAAAAAAGAAAGAAAATAAGCTTGAACATAAAAAGGAAAAATAGATGACTAAAGATAACGTGATTAAATGTGTTAGCAATTGTAGAGATAACTATAATTCCAGTGGCACAATTATTTTGGATTTCTGTGTAGGGATAATCTATTGTTCTTTGGGTAATTGAATCACTGAAAGAGAAGATATGTAGAATATTTGTAGTAAAAATTTAAGAGCGTTCCCTCCATTAAGCAACATAACATCATAATTCAGTTAATATTGCCTTTCCCTCATGATAGTCAATTTGTAATCTGGGAATGTGGCACACTGATAGGAAATTTATATTTTACATAGCCACACATTTATTTTGTTCTTCAGCTTCTCAGTGGGTTTCCCGAATTTGTAAGCATTGAGTGAAATGATGCACCTCTAGGCATAAGATGAGATCTATCCTGCCATGAGAAACTCCTGTTTTTGTTTTTTTTTGCTTTTGGTGTTCTTGTGATACTAAGTTTTGGGCAAAGCTTAAGGAAAATGAAGCTTACTGGTATTTGGTATTCTTGGACTGATGCCTGGTACTTTCCATCATAGGCACAGAGAAAGGGTTAAATCAGCTTAAATTCCTCAAGGCTTGATAGTGTTAATTAACCTTTGGCCATTTTTATTTTTCTTAAACAACTTGATTTCTTTTATTGGGTTAACATTATGTATTGTTTGCATATAAACTACTTGGGTTAACTTTTCAGTGTTTCTGCATACTCAAACATATTGTGATTTTTGAACTGAAGGAATTAAAACATCTTTAGGATATCACTACAAGATGATTTGTGATATTCTAAGTGGTCTTAAAAACTGATGCAAATAGAATAGGGAAGTTGGCTAGTTTGCTGAGCAGTGAGAACTGCAGCTGTGAGAATCATTATGACATGGTTCTGAATTTGCCAAATCTGTGTGTGTTGGCTCCCTGTTCTCGAAGAGGAAAGCAATTAAAAAAGCTTCCAACTAGGGTTGGAATCTAACCTAAACTTATCTTCTGAATTAAGATTTGGTTCTTAGCTATCAGCTTCTGTCTCACTTCTGACAAGCATTGCATTTATTTTATTTTATGTATTTGTTAATTTTACATAGGTACATTACAGACTTGCAGGTGTTTGGCCATTTCTTATTTTGAGTTCCTAGCATATCATTTTTTGGGAGGGTTCTTTTAGTTTGGTCACAAATTTGCAAGTCTTGCCAATGCCTTGCCCTTCCTCCTCAAATCCAGGCTGCCAAGGTAAGAGTAGAAGAATGGAGGTGGGGGTGGGGGAATCCCTTGTGTTTGAGTAAATGGAAGTACTGTATGTTCAAATAATCCTGGCTCCTGTATGCCACAGCTTCATGCAGAAAAAATCTGGGGCCTGTTGAATTTCTTATTCATATATTGCTATTCAAATGAGACTGATACTCTGTTAGAATAAGAGTTGACTGTTCCCATTCTTATGGTTGGGGAAATAAGCCAGACAAGATAAAAAGGCAGGCAGTGAGCCGGTGTCTGCTTCTTTGTTACCTAGATGCACAGGTGACTTGGCCCATTTCCACATTTACCAGTTTGAGGATCAGCCTGTTGTCATTGTGTTTCCTGCTGTAATCCAAGGTTCTCTCTGGTTCACAGAATGAGTTTAGTCACAAAGAGTTAATGGAGGAGAAAATCGCAATGTATTGATTTCCTTCTTATGCTTCAGGAAAGTAACATTTCTCTTTCTTCTTGTGTGTTTTAATGGATTAAATGTAATATAAAAAACTGGTGGCATAAAGATATGGATATGTTTAGATTTTTGATCCTGAACCTCAAAATTCTTGGGGTTTGCCCAGAATCTTCAAGAAATTCATTTATGGCCGAGAAATTCTACAAAGATTGCTTTATTACTCAGATATATTGAAATCTGTAGAGAACATTTTCTCTTGCATAAGCCTAAATGCTATTGCTATTCTTGTTATATTTCTGTGGATTGTTCCATAGCTGAGCCCAGAACACATCTGTCAAAATTAGAATAGAATAACAGAGTTGAAAAGGACCTTGGAGGTCTTCTAGTCTAACCCCTGTTAGGCAGAAAACTCTATACCTGTCAGGATTTCACCAATATCTCAGGACTACCTACTTGCTGCTTGTGAATCCATAAAATGGAACATCTGAACCTATTTTTCTTGGCCCTCAGGATCTCCTTCAACCCTGCAACTGAGCTTTGGGGTGACTACAGTTTCCCAATGTTTTCATGGAAAGGAAGTACAAATCTAAGTAAATTAAGACATTCAAAACATGGAGAGAATTCTTCCAAACAATTTATCATTAATCAAGGAATGGTCCTATTATTAGGCAGAACTTTAGATAGCAAAAATTTGTGACAGCGATAGTAACAGCTCTAAATTTCTTCCTTCTGAAACTCTAACCATTTCAAGTGTTCAGTGATAAAATGCACGGATCATGAGGCTTGTTCTGAGCCTATCCTATGTCATGGAAAGACTGATTCGGCAGTTTAGCCTACTTCCTAGAATGAGAGAATTACTGGCTTTGATTATATATGGAAAAAGGCAAGTATAAGTGTGCACAATATTCAATACGCTAATTTTCTGAAAGCATTGTTCCCGCGAACAAAATCCTTTAAGAAAGTCAGGCTCATTAACACATTTCTGGTTCATGTGTTTAACACCCCTCATGAGTACTGTCCAGATTATACCAGGTAGATGGAAAAAATAATTCCGGAATTAAAGCTCAATGTTATAATATCTGCTTTGCTTGCAGAAGTGTGATTATGAGTTCAAGGCCTCTCTTAGGCATGAAAGCTGGCAAGGTGACTTTAAGCCATCATTCTCTTTTAGACTAGGCCACCTCACAGGGTTGTTATTTTAAGTAAAATAGAAGTCATGAATAATAGGTATGTTTGCCACCTTGTGTTAATTATAAAAAAAGTAAAATGAAATAATAATAGATCATCTATCTATTGTCCTTTACATGAACAATCTGATGCTAAAAGGGAAAAAAAACACATCTGAAACAGACTAGCTGCTTAGCACTGTCCATATAAATGTAAAGGTAAAGGTTCTCCTCACACATATGTGCTAGTTGTTCCTGACTCTAGGGGGCGGTGCTCATTTCTGTTTCAAAGCCGAAGAGCCAGCACTGTTGAAACACATCTCTGTAGTCATATGGTCAGCATGACTAAACGCCAAAGGCGCACGGAACTGTGTTACTTTCCCACCAAAGGTGGTTTCTATTTTTCTACTTGCATTTTTACATGGTTTTGAACTGCTAGGTTGACAGAAGCTGGGACAAGTAATGGGAGCTCATCCTGTTACATGGCACTAGGGATTTGAACTGCCGAACTGCCAACCTTTCTGATTGACATGCTCTTAAGCCACCGCGTCCCCTATATTCACTGCATCCATATATATAGCCATGATATTACAATGGATTTTGGACTGGATAAGGGTGCCACTCTCACCCATAATAGGGGGGAAAAAGTGAAATTGAAGGAATCAAGATGCCCTTTGGAAATAACATCAAGAATCTGGATGAAGATAATCATTACAAATATCTGGGCATCCTTCAAGCTCACACTGAAGTGAAGAAGAAGGTTAGAATGGATACATCACAATAGCAAAGAAGAGCTTAAAGTCCCAACACAATGAAGGAATACTATCAAAGCAATTAACCTCTGAGAAGTTCCAGTTTTAGATACATAGATGGAAGAGTGGACTGGATTCAAGAAGAACTAACAGCTGCTTGAGCAAATAATGACAATGAATACTGCATTAGCAGTTGGAATTTATATATATATATATATATATATATATATATATATATATATATATATATATATATATATATATATATATATATATATATATATATATATATATATATATATATATATATATATATATATATATAGGGAGCCATCTGCCCTATGGAACGATAGCTGCTCTGGCCCTATGGAACGATCTACCCCCGGAGATCTGGACCCTCCCCACTTTCGCGGCCTTCAAAATGTCTATTAAGACCTGGCTTTTCCGGCAGACCTGGGGCTGTTGACCTCTTGAATGATGTCCAGCCCCACTACGGTTGAGTGTGTTGTGTTTTAACCTGCTTTGTTTTCTTTATTTTTTAAACTTTTAGTACTTTTTAAATTGTCTTTTATGTAAGCTGCCCGGAGTCCTTCAGGATTGAGCGACATATAAGTTTATTAAACTTAACTTAAACTTTTGCAGTAACCTTCTCCTAGAGTGGGGAGGGAATGGAGATTTTACAGTATCCTTCCCCTGCTATGCCCATCAAGCCATGCCATGCCCACCAAGCCATGCCCACAGAACCGATAGTAAAAAAATTTGAATCCCACCACAGGAACAAATGCATATAAAACCAGAACTAACAAAACAGCAACAGGCGGCAAATGCTCTCTCTGCAAAGACACTGAAGAAACAATAGACCACTGAGTTACCTGCTGCAAGAAGATCACACAGGCTGATAACAAACAATGGCATAACAACGTAGCAATAAAGGTGCACTGGAATATCTGCAAGAACTACCATTTACCTGCAAGCAAGGACTGGTGGGATCACCTAACAGGAAATGTAATAGAAACGAGGAAGCTAAATTGCTCTGAGACTTTAGAATTCAAATAGACAACTGCCTGCCACGTAACACCTCAGACTTAACAATTGTTGACAAGAAAGACAAAAAGGTCTGGACTGTAGAGGTTTCTGTAACTTGGAGACAGCAGAACAGAAGGGAAAGACAAAAATCACAAAATACAAGTAGTCCTCAACTTACGATCACAATTGAGTCCAAAATTTATGTTGCTAAGTGAGAAATTTGTTAAGAGAACTTTGCCCCATTTTATGACTTTTCTTCTCACATTTGTTAAGTGAATCACTGCAGTTCTTAAAGTAGTAGCATAGTTGTTAAGTGAATCTGGTTTCCCCATGGAAGAGTGCAAAAGGGGATCACATGACTCTGGGACACTGCAATTGTCATAAATGTGAGTCAGTTGTCAAGCATCTGAATGTAAATCACATGACCACAGGGATGCTGCAACAGTCATAAATGTGAAAAATGGTCATAAGTCACTTTTTAAAAGTGCTGCAGTAACTTCCACCTTTAACTAAATGAATTGTTGCAAATTGAGGGATACCTATATAAAGGCCTACAAATAAAAGTTGAATAAATGGGACAAAAGAAAGGAAAAGTAGAGCCGATAATAATAATTGTTTTGGGTAGAATCCCAAAATGTCTGGAGCACTACTTGAGCACCATCGGCATTGACAAAATCATCATAAGTCAATTGCAAAAAAACATTTTTACTTAGAACAGCTTACATTCTGTGATGATACCCTTAACCTCATCAAACAACAATGGCATCTCCAAGGTCCTTGGAATTAATTTAACAGGATAAAAAGACCACACTGAGTCCCCTTTTCTTCTCTTTTAATTTACTGTAAACTTATTGTTGTTGTTGTTTTTAAAAAAGTGTTTTTATCATTTAAAATGTTTTATTTGTTAATATAGAAAATTAAAATACAAACTCCAAGGAGAAAATGGAGATTTCACAAGAACAAAACAAAACTAAATAAAGACATTTTAAAAATGTGGATTAAAAAGTAAAAAAAAACCCTACATATCCCCCCTCCCCCAACTTTAGCACTGACAAATAATAGTCCTTGCAACAATAATAGATTTGAAGGTTTGAAGGTTTATTGTATTTATATGCCGCCCTATTCCCGGAGGGACTCAGGGCGGCTAACAAACCCAAGGGGGGGGGGGTAAAACAAGAAGGGAATACAACAAACAAAGTACAAGAGAATTTAAAAAGATAGTCAACAGTCACACAATTCGAGGGGGGAAACGAACTCGTCAACCCTAGGCCTGTCAGCACAGCCAGGTAGGTTTTAACGGCTTTGTGGAAAGCCTGGAGGGAGGTGAGGGTCCGAATCTCCACAGGGAGTTTGTTCCAAAGGGCCGGAGCAGCCACAGAGAAGGCCCTCCTCCGGGTAGTAGCCAGATGACATTGGCCAGTAGATGGAACCCGGAGGAGGCCTAATCTGTGGGATCTAATGGGCCTTTGGGAGGTAATTGGCAGCAGGCGGTCTCTCAAGTACCCAGGTCCAATACCATGAAGGGCTTTATAAGTGATGCTTTCTTCCCTGGTGAGTCAGCTCTAAGATTTATAAACTTCTACATCTATTTTCAACCAATTTGACCTGTTATACATATAACTATTATAATATTTAGCAGTTTATTTAACAACAAACTTAAGCTTCAAAGCGCTCTGTTAAAATCTGTAATTAAGTCATAGAAAGTTCACAAGAGTATCTCATCTAACACAAATCACCCCAATCATTGTCTCTAATCTGTCCATGATCAAATAGTCTCATTTGACTCAATAATAGAGAATAGAATAGAATTCTTTATTGGCCAAGTGTGATTGGACACATAAGGAATTTGTCTGTGGTGTATGTGCTCTCAGTGTACATAAGGATAATAAAATACATTCATCAAGAATAAAAAGATACAACACTTTGTGATAGTCAAGGTTACTAATAAGCTATCAAATTGTATTAGGAAACAATAAAAACAATATAATTGAAAGATACAAGCAACAAGGTTATAGTAATACGTTGCATGAGATAAATACTAGTAATACTAGTAAGAGAATAATAACAACAACACAGTCTTAGTAAATTATTTGACACTGTTGTGAGAATTAGTTGTTAAACAGAATAATGGCATTTGGGAAAAAAACTGTCCTTATGTCTAGTTGTTCTGGTGCACAGCACCCTATAGTGTCATTTTGAGGGTAGAAGTTGAAAAAATTATGTCCAGGATATGAGGGGTCCGTAGATATTTTCATAATAATAAAGCAATTCCTTAGAATTTTAGTTGGGAACTTTTCTAACAACTGTAACCCATTTCCCATAATTATATGTTTCTGTTGTATGTGTCTCTGCAAAATCCATTGTTCAAAATGTCTTTCTGAAAACACAGGATTCATCTTGCCAAAAAAAAAAAAAAAAATCCAGTTCATCACCTATCAATTCCATTGTTTCTGAATTGCTTGTATTCATATCCTTGTCTTTTCTGTCAAACCTGTAATTTTCAGACGAGGTTTCTTCCTTCTTCATGTCAGAAGACAACAAATCAGATTCCAATTCATCAAACTGCAAATAAAGTCCAGCTGTTATTTTCCACTTTCCGCTGTTATCCTGGGTTTGATTCAAAACTGTTGTTAACCCAAGAATTTTTTTAATTCATGATTTTTTAAATTTATATCTTTGAAAAAAGTCATTAGGCTAGAAAGTATTCCCCCCGCCCCAAGGCTTCCCAGAAAACTTTATCTTCTTTCATAGACATTTTGAAAAAAACCATGTTCCTTCCAAGGAGAGGAGAAATAGATATATCATAATAAAACATCCATAGATAGAAGTTGAGATAATTTTTTTCTGGGATTAAAAGTAATCAAAGCATAAGGATTTTTCCCATATTCTTTCTTAAAAAAAGGTAATAAAAATAAAATCTGTATAATATAATCCAATGTGGGTCCAATCAGGTGACTTTCACTACAGGAGAAGAATTTTCACTGCTGATTTCCTTACAGATAACAGAATAATAGAATTGGAAGGGACCTCAGAGATCTTCTAGTACAATCCCCTGCTCAGACAGGAATCCCTATACTATTTCAGGTAAATAGTGGCCCAATCTTGTCTTAAAAACATCCAGTGTTGGAGCACCCACAATTCTGGAGGCAAATCATTCCACTGATTAATTCTTCTAACTGTCAGGACATTTCTCCTTAGTTCTAGGTTGCTTCTCTCCTTGATTAGTTTCCACCCATTGCTTCTTGTCCTCCCTTCAGATGATTTGGAGAATAGGTTGACCCCTCTCTTTTTTATGGCAACCCCTGAGATACTGGAACATCACTATCATGTCATCTCTAGTTCTTTCTTTTCAAACTAGACATACCCAATTCCAGCAATCGTTCTTTATATGTTTTAAGCTCCAGTCCCCTAATAATCTTTGTTGTTCTTTTCTGCACACTTTCTAGAGTCTCAACATCTTTTTTACACTGTAGTGACCAAAACTGGATGCAATATTCCAAGTGTGGTCTTACCAAGCTATTATAAAGTGGTATTAATACTTCACATGAAAGAGTGTTAGTGAAAGTATTCAATGGCAAACAATGAGAGAACAAAGAAAAAAAAATAGTAACGATACAGCAAGAGTTGTAAGATAGGCCAGCAATTAACTAGTCTATTGATTGTTGAAAACGAACAGCTGCAGTGGTCGCTCCATACCAAGAATTGTGATTTCCAAGATCCTCCTTCTCCAATGGTGCACAATTATCAGAATATGTTTTGGGTCCTTCCTACTTACTCTCATTCAATTCTAGGGAACAAAGCTACCAAATAGCCAGCTTTGGCAGCAAACTAAGTTGTTCATTGGTGGGAGAGAAAAAAATTGCCAATGCTCAGTACATCATCTTGGGGAAAGTCAATTTTTTTAAAAAAAAATATGAACATGTTTGAGAGGTGAACATGGGAAATGATACATGTGTACCCATAGGTAATAAAAAAAGAAATCAGGAAAGGATCAGATAGTCGATGAGAGGAAAGGTCTTTTTTGACAATCTGTTGGTTCAAACCACAAGTGCTTTCAAAAGGCAACTTGAACTTTTTTCCTTGAACACATTCTGCTTCTCATCCAGAAAGTTTCTTCAGTTCATTTTGAAAAAGCACCTTTGAGACAACCATAATCTGGATGACTGAGAATGTCCTTAGACCAGGGGTGAAATGCTACAAGTTCGTCCTGATTTGCCAGCTGTGCAACAATCAGATGAGCTGTGCGATTTATATTCGCTAGAATATAAACGTGAGGCACAGCTGATTGTCACACAACTTTTAAAAACTTTTTAAAGCATTATTTTTACTGCCAGTTTGGGTGAATCGGTAGGAAAAAAATGCTTTAAAAATTTAAAAATGTTCCAATGATCAGCTGTGTAACAATCAGTTGTGCCGTGTGATGTATATTTGCTAGAAAGCAGGAAATCCTGCTTCCTAGCAAATATAAATCATGAAGCACAGCTCTTCCCCCCTTCACTGTTCTACTTATCTTTGCAGATTCAGAAAAGGCTTCTTAGTGCCTGCAAAGTGAACTGGTAGCAAACTTCAGAGCATTTTATCCCTGCCTTAGACATGTTGGTTCAAAAGTAAAACACTAATTTAAAGTAAGGGCAGTATAGCCCTCCCCTGATATTTTGTGCAGACTGCCATTGAGGGAAAAACAACACTATCCAGCCATTAGGGATACAGATTGATGAATCAGGACAGTTTAACAACTAGTGAAGAAAGAATGGAGAAAACAATAGGAGTGTTTTTTAAACTGTCCATTTAACACACACACTCTCACACACACACAGACACACACACCCTTCCCATTGGCTATAATTATTTCCGTGGTGTCAGGTCTGGAATCTATCTGTTGCCTTTTGGATTTCAGGCCTGCCACACCTTCTACTGTGGGAGAATAGGAGGGGGGATTATACAGAGTTAGGTGATGTGTAGCCATAATAACATTCTTTCTCCAAAAGTCAAGTCATGTTTGTCCCTGTACCTGGATGGATGTGGATGGAAGGAATCTTCCTTCATGTTAATGAAGGATTGGACCATATGATAGACTTGTGTGTGTTGGGTGCAGGGTCTTGACCTTTTACTGGGTGGGAAAACCTGGAAGCTTTCAGATGTGGGTTTTCCCAGATGTGCCAACATGGCTCTTTTAATAAATTGGAATTTTGAGGAACCTCTTGCCTCGGATTCTTATTTTATTTTGGATGCTATTTGGAACCTTGACATGTAGCTTACTTGAAAGCATTTACTTTTGCTTTCAATTTTTGCTTGGGAAAATTTACTTGGAAACAGTTGTAGCTGGAGCAACTGAATATGTTATGGATGGATTGCAGTGGTTTGCCTGTTAAGACAGGGATGATTGAAATACATGGATTTTAGTATGTGAACTTTGCTTGTGGATGTTTTCAAAGATGCAAACAATTTTAGCAAAAATCACAGTCAAGTTTTGCTTGTATGTAAGAAATGATCTACAGGACAATCATATTCAGCTAGAGGTAGAAGAATAATAGCACAAAGTTCATAGAGCCTGAACTGCTAATGCTGAACATTTGGGTGGTACTTGATGTTGCTCTGCAGAACAAACCAAGAAACAATGAACCAAGAAACCAAGGAAACAACACACTCACCCACCCCACTCTGAAAAACTAGAAAAAGAAGATAGTTCATTGTCTTATAACCTTCTAGCAGGCACCTTAACTTTCTACAGAGACATGTAAGTGCATTGCAGATAAGGATCAATTTTTGTGTCCAGCCTAGATAAATAAAAGGTTTTGAGCTATTGTGCCAAACTAATTTCTTAAAAGCAGGGTGACATTTTATAGAATGAAGTTGACAAAGCTTTCAGCAATATTTGCAGTAGGAGTGTAAATACTGACAAATCAAGATTTGGAAAAGCAGCAAAGCACTCATGTGACTGTTACCCTTTAGGCCAAATTAGTTCACTCATGTCACTTCATCTTACTTTTAGTATTGTAGAAAAAGGTATTTAAATTACATTAATGACTGAATTTGGAATAAATGGTTTGTTGAATATGGCAAAAGAGATCTCCTGGAATTGAAGGATGATACAATTGCATGTTACAAAATGCAATTGATCAGTTTTAAGTAATGCAGTTAAGTGACATAACAGAATAAGATGTTGGGGGGGGGGCACACCATTTTGTATAAAAAAAACTAGTTCACCCTTGAGCAATTTTTAGTAATGTCATCCCAATACTCTGCACAGGAATATTGAAATCCCAGAAGTTCTTCCTTGCACATAAACAGTTTATGAGAAGTGGCTGCACAATATTTTCATCATTTCATGCCCTGGTATCCTCAGGTATTATACTGTTAACTCTATTAATTTTTGAATGGCCCTGCAAGTCTTTTAAAGGTATTATCAATGGCAAACACTAACTGGTCTCCACTTTAAGTAATAAAATATCCCAGAAACAGTGCAAGCATCTCATAGTGCTGAAACCGACCTTTGGAGTTATCTAATCCAGCTCACCATTCAATGATGCAGGATGCAATTATGACATCCAGGAATGATGATCATTCTATTTCTACTTACTGTATATACTTAAAGAGAAGGAAAACCTACTACTGCCATTGCTAATCAGCTTTTACTGCTGAAAGTTTTTTTTCTAATTTGTTGTTTTAGATTTAAGTTTGCAGCTGAGAATCAAGGCAGAGTAAAAACTAGTACCTTGCAGAGCCATAACACATTTCTGTAAACCAAGGCAAAAGGGAGGAGGGGAGAGGGAGAGAAATATCCTTCCCAAGCCTTTTGGGAAAAGTCATGGTGAGTGCACTTCACAAAAAGCAAAATCTGGTGTATTAAGATCACATTAAATGGCTCACGGATTTCTCATTTTCCCCAAAACTGACAAAGTTTGCCTGTTGATTTATTATTCATATATGGAGAGATGCTTTCCTTGAGAAGATCATAAATACAATTTTGCCAGCCCAATCAGCCTCTCAGGTTTTCTGATGAAGTGATAAACACAATAGAATTCTGCAGGATTAAGGGATGAAGTGGAAAATGAAAGCTGAGTTGTGTTTCTGTAAGTTGCCTTGCATGAAACAGCCACAGAGAGATAAGGGATGCCAAATAATGTGTGAAAATATCTACATAAACCCATTTTCTAATAGAAAACTGGGACTCCATCAGACCTCTACTTCTAGAATGGATGATTCTGAATCTTAGTAGAAGCACTGGAGGATAATCCCATTAAAAGGAATTCAGTTTATATTTATCTGGTGCACATAGTCTCAGTGTGCTGAAAAGAAAAATAAAAAAATCCTCTGTATTTATTTACAGAATCTTCTGGTGAGTTTGGTAGGAGGGTTTAATAAATATAAAATATTTTTGCTGCTTCAAGAAGTTTGGCTCACCATGCTTGTATAAGTGTGAATATATTTATGTATTCAGGTTAGCTAACATGATTGTGCAGCATATAATGATTATAGTGACTGTGACTTTTATAACCTGAGTTCAGTGGCTTGAACCAGTTGATCAAGAAGATGATTCTCTCTCTCTCTCTCTCTCCCTCTCCCTCTCCCTCTCTCTCTCTCTTTCTCCAACCCTCCCTCCCTCCTTCCCTCCCTCCCTCTCCCCCCTCTCAAAATTTTCTCATGGCTGAAACTGCCCCCAAAGTTGTTGTTGTTGTTGTTGTTGTTAGTTGCGAAGTCATGTCCTACCCATTTGGGACCCCATGGAGAACATTCCTCCCAGCCTTCCTGTCCTCTACCATCTCCCAGAGCCCATTTAAGCTCACACCAACTGCTTCAGTGACTTCATCCAGCCACCTCATTCTTTGTCATCCCCTTCTTCTTTTGCCCTCAATTGTTCCCAGCATTTGACTCTTCTCCAGTGAGTTCTTCCTTCTCATTAGGTGGCCAAAGTATTTGAGTTGCCTTGAAAGTAGTAATCTATTAATATGAAACTGGATTTTGCTGCAATAAGAATACCATCATCCCTCAATTTAAATTCAGCCTCTATAATACATATCACTAAATCAATATAATAAAAGTACCATAAATATTCAGACACTTCTTTCAGTGACTACTGCCATTTATGACTTCTCACCCCTCAGATACTATATACCGCTATACAACCCACAACAATTTATTTATTTATTACCATTATCCTACAGAAGGAAGAATGGTATCAATTACTTCCTCTGTCATCTGTTTCCACACCAACTGTTGGTTTTAGAAAATGCACAGTAACTTTTGGAACTGGTGCTCAGTTGCCTTCTTTTTTTTCTTTCTTTCATCCTTTGTTTTTGTATCTTTTCATTCATAGTGGAAGCAGGGACCATATTTTTTTAGTATGTTAATACTGAAAAACAAGGGACACAGTGGCTCAGTGGCTAAGACGCTAAACGTGTTGATCAGAAAGGTTGGCAATTCGGCAGTTCGAATCCCTAGCGTCATGTAACAGAGTGAGCTCCCATTACTTGTCCCAGCTTCTGCCAACCTAGCAGTTCGAAAGCATGTAGAAATACAAATAATAAAATAGGAACCACATTTGGTGGTAAGGTAACAGCATTACGTGCTTTGGAGTTTAGTCATGCCAGCCACATGACCATGGAGAGCCGAGGTGGCGCAGTGGTTAAATGCAGCACTGCAGGCTACTTCAGCTGACTGCAGTTCTGCAGTTCGGCTGTTCAAATCTCACCGGCTCAGGGTTGACTCAGCTTTCCATCCTTCTGAGGTGGGTAAAATGAGGACCGGATTGTTGTTGGGGGCAATATGCTGACTCTGTAAACCGCTTAGAGAGGGCTGAAAGCCCTATGAAGCGGTATATAAGTCTGCTATTGCTATGGAGACATCTTTGGACAGTGTGGCTCTTTGGCTTTGAAACAGAGATGAGCACTGCCCCCTAAAGTCGGGAATGACTAGCTCATATGTGCAAGGGGAACCTTTATCTTTTACCTTACAGAAAAACAAAAATTCTTTTAAATGTAGCAACTTCATACTATTTTGCACCTCACTTTAAAATACATGGTATTATTTAATGGTGCAAAAAAAAGAGTAGAAAAGATAAGCACTTCCCCACCTGAGAATGGCTGTGGCATGAGGCTGTCAATTTCAACCTTCACAATCAAATCATCAGATCCATCAAGGCAACAAAACCTCTATCAAAATAGCCACCACTCCAAATGGAAAACTTAATGTCAAGAAATTAGTTTCCTGCCTCATAGAAGGATGTTTTCCTAAAAATCTTTCCCATGAATGACATTGGCTTCCTTGAGTGATCAATGGAGACTGTACTTGTCATTGATTGCTCTGTGATTTACACTCAGTGATTTTTCTGAGTTTTGTGCTTGATTGACAGCTGTTAGATGAAACTTTGGTTTTGGAGAACTGATAGCTCTTCTCAAAAGGGGCAGTCTGCAAACAAGATTGAAACTTCCTTCCTTGGTTTAGATTTATTGCTGGAGGGGAGACAAAATGTCAATGGCCTTTTTTATTGTCAGTGAGATTCTGAGATTAATATTTTTTTCTAGAAAACTAAAGAATATCTTTCTCAGGCAGACTTTCAGACAACAGCTGGATTGGGTTTAAATGAGAAAAGTGAACAATTGTTTTGCTCACAAGAATATTGCTTTGGGTATATTGTAGTGAGATTAGTATTATTTATTAGTATTATTATGTCTTACTAGTAAAAAAGTCAATTTTACTCATCAAATTTTATTTTGCCTTGAGCACATAGCAATTAAACTAGATTCAGGAATAAATACTAAAGATCACATTACTTACAATGCACACATATAAACACAAACATATACAGACATTTGGGAAAAACATAATGAAATAATCTCTTTTCTCTCCATCTGTCTATGCATTCCCCTTGCCATTTACTTACTAATTTTATAAAAATGTCTAAAAGCTAATTGTTAATAACTTGTGATTTTAAGCCTCTAGTGCATTTCATTGAGGGACATATCAGGGTTGTGTTTGATCTTGGAGGGGGGCTGGGGGGGCATGACCTGTGTGTGTGTGTGGCTAGCTCAACGTCACTCCTGTCGGAGATGCTTATGGTGGCCTGAGTGCCCTCCCAGCGAAAATGGGCTCCCAAGCTCCATTTTTGGCTGTCACAGCCTCCTTCAACCCTTGCAAGTGAAAACAGAGCACGGGAGGGACAGGTTTTCACTGGCAGAAGGTTGCAGGAGGCTGTGGCAGCTGAAAACAGAGATCAGGAGCCCATTTTCACTGGCAGAAGCACTGCAGGCCTGTCCTTCGCTGTTTCCAGAGTGGCCTCATGGGCCAGGTCAAGACAAACTCTGGCTCCTGGACTTTGAATTTGATACCCCTGCTCTAAAGCAACACTTCCCAGATTTTGACCCAAACAATAAAATATGGAGAATGGAATTTCTGCATGGAAGAACTATGATTAGATTGCAGAAGAGCAGAACAATGACTATGTTAATATTCAGAAAAGGGCAGTAGTTATCCAGAGTAGATTGGCTACTATTACTTCAGAGAGCAAGAAAAAGAAATCTCTAGCACATACTCTGCTAGACAGAAGTTCCCTGGCGATGGGGTCTAGCACTAGTCCAAAAACTCGGAAGACAGATCCTCTGGTCCCAGTGACAAACCCAGATTGAATCTTACAAGATAAGAATCTGTTGGTAGGGAAATGGGTTTTTCCTAAACCTTCTAACAATGAAGTCTCTTTTGTAATTGAATAGACTGCCTTAGGAAGCTTTCGTTCTCTTGAGGCATTTTAACATGAATAGCAATAACACAGGAAATCACACCAAGGAACACTAAGAGTTCATGGAATTTGTCCTTAGAGCAGAGTGCCTTCCATATGGTTTGAATTTCAACTCCATCTGCCCCATCTTAAACTTTCGAGGGGTGGAGAAGACTGTTCCAGAGGGTAGGAGACTTGATGTCCTGAATAAAAGGCAGGATACAAGTCTAACAAAGTAATCAAACAATGCATTTCTAGAAAAAGGCACGTAACACCTCCAAATTGGATTGTAATTACTTATGGAAAAAAATCTAATTCACTTTGCTAGCATTGTTTGTTTGTCAGACACAATTAAAATGAATTCAGAGATGATTAAAACAGTTCAGTCAATCAGCAAAATATTTTATTTCCACTCTATTTCATAGGCATAGCTTATAAAACAATACTTCTCCAATATTGTTGTCCTCACTAAATAAGGAGAAGAATATAGGTTCATTGGGTATTTATTGGCTTTATTGACAAGATATTTAAGCATGACAAGGATAGTTTGTCCGCAACTTTGTATTTGGACTTATGGATGACATTATCTATGATGGCTAGAGGTCTGTTTTAGCCCTGTTCAAGTTCCATAGTTATGGTACTAAAAGTTGCCAAAAATATAGGAACTTCAGTAGTGACTTTCTCTACCATTCCAACCTCTTATCGGCATCAATAATCTTAGTGTTAAACTTGAACGCTCAGCTCTGGAGTGGCCATTTTCAAAGTTCTTCTCAGTACTAAAAAGAAGGCTGTGCTTTCTTGATGAGATTCCCATTGAAGGAACTGGGCTTGATGCTACTTTATAATATCTTTTTACATTGTATACACTGTATGTTCTCTATCATTGACTGAATTGAGTGTTTGCATGATACATTATCTCTTTCCTTCCCCCTCCTTGACCAGATCAAGCATATTATCTCCAGAAGCTTCTTATGTCTATTGGGAAGGTCTCAGAAGATAGGAGTAACATAGCAAAGCCATGTAACATGGCTACTTCTCTTTGTTCTTAGAAGTGAACAGCCATATTGCATCACAAAATTGCTTCAAAGTGTGTTTCATTTAAGCTTATGTTTATTTGACTAACCCATTGAAATACCTAATTTGTAAACCAAACCTCATTTGTAAATCAGATTACATCTAATTTGTAAAGCGAATGTGTAGCTTAGCATTGTGTATGAACCAGGTTATGACAGCTTGTTCAGTAAAAACATTCCTCAAGCAAATTATGGCTTTTGTATAACATTTCTTTTAAGAGCTGACACCCCATAAATCTTGTTCCCTATTACCTTCAGATGATGAATAATAAACTATTGTCTAACTATATGTACCCACTACGTCTAGCAACCCGAGAAAGGTTCCTTAGATAGAAAATGGTTAAAATAGAATAGTATTTCATACTATTCATATTTAGGAAAGACTCTTTTCAAGCAATGATTCAACTCTTCTGGACTGTAGAATTGGGTCTCCCTTTTTGAGCACATTTGTATGGAAGGTAAGCATAAGGGATAAAAAATATGCTTCAGTTGTTTAGAGTAGTGTCCTGAAAGCAATGAGAAGCAGAGTTTATTATTCCAAAATCAATATCCTAGTGAACTCTATCCCACTCCCTCTCTGGATCTCTCAGAATCATTTTGTTCAGAATCTGCTTGCTTTCCAAGCAACCTTCCCCACGCTCACAGTGGGTGTTTCAACTTTAACAGTTCTGCCCTTTTTAAAATTTCTCTCTTTTGTTGCATTCAGCTTGCATTTTGCTTCATCATCACTTTGGTGTCATTCATTAGCAAGAATATTTGCTCAGCTGGCATATTAATGCTTTGGAAAGAAACCAGAAATACCATTCTGAATGCTGATAGCTCTCTGGCAAAATGAAAGAAACAGAAATCCAATAAAAATGATTCCCTCTATTTTCCTTCTCTTCTCCAGTTCACTACCTACTCAGTGGCTGAGATTTTCCCCTCACCTATTACTCTTGAAGAAATAGATACTTCTCCCAAGATCCTGTTTCTTTCTCCTTAAATCCACCACTTATTGGATCATCTGAGCTTTCAAGCATCCATTATATTTTTCCACAATAATTTAAGCTACCAACCGCTAGCTTTCTAGAGAGGTATGTATAATGGAAAAGCATTTCCTAGGATGCTATAAATGACTTGCCTTATCTGGGCTCAGAAGCTAAGCATCCTCCGGTCTTGTGACTACCTGAATAGAATATAGGGTAGGCTAATCTGGGAATTGAGAAAAAGGAAAAAAGACAAGTGAACAGAAGAAGGCAAATGACAAACCATTCTGCATTGTTGCCAAGGAGACGACATGGCAGTATTCATGAAGTCACCAGGAGTTGCACCAGATTCAAAAGGAGCTTTTTAATGTAGCCTTTTCTATTGAGAACAGAAAAATTCTTACATGATCTTGCTTCCTGACATGCCTTTGGGGATTTTTTTGGATGTCTGTTTTATTGCTATGTACTGAGGGCAAATATTCTGAACTTTTGCATTGTCAGTAGCTCCGTTCACTTTTCTTTTTTCTTTTTAAAGCCATCTTTTTATTCATTTACCTGGATTAGGTTAGCAATAGTGGGGGCCTGTTATTTATTTAACATTTTATTATAGGGAGGAATATATTTTCTCTTGTTCACATATGGTGTTATCTATTGTATTAATCTCACCCCCGTGTGTGTGTGTGTGTGTGTGTGAGAGAGAGAGAGAAAAATATAAGGGAATGCCATTTAGTGCTCTCCCTTTCTACTGCAGGCACACAGAAATATCAATTAATGGTTGACCTTAATGGTAAAATTAGGTAATTTTAGATTCCGGCCTTGTTTATAATATGCCCCCATTCTTTGATGGTAATGTATAAAACTTCATTTTACTTCAAATTATAAGCCTTTTAGTTGTACTTTCAAAGGGGTCTGTTTTCTAGGCCTCCTACTTTAGATCTTATTTTAAATAACAAAACAGCAGATAAACGATTGTCATACTGTTCTTGGTATTACTATTGTCAGTAGCAATAGATAATGTAAAACAGCAACAAATATGGGGGAGGTAGACAAGGCACCGGGTTATAGGTGTTATCTACTACCAACACCTACAACCTAGTGCCTTGTCTACCTTACCCAATTCCACTAAAATTTTACTAAAAGTAGCCTGATGAAAGATACATATAAACTGGTAAGTGAAATAGGAAGTGTGTTGCCTATATAAGATCTGGTTCAGTTTAGATCATCTCCATGAAATGGGAAATCTACATGGTTATATCTGGATCTTTGTAAATTGCTTTCCATGTCAGCATTGTGAGCCTCTTTGCTATTTCATTGTACTTCAGTTTCCTTTTACTGCTGATGAAAAATGGGAATGAAATCAATGCTACCAAAAAGAATGTTTAAAAATGGGAGGCAGTGAGAGTATTTTTTGGGTGGGTGGGTGGGGAGGAGGAGGTAAGAAATGAGGCAACCGAACCAAGAATAAATGTCATTCTTAAAGACATAAAACAGGTTTATGGAGTGAATTATGTTTGAGCACTTGTGTCAAATGGACTTCTTAAAAGTTCTATTAAGTGTTTTATCTGCTCTTTTCTGTTTTCCTGATGATAACTCACTGTCAGAATTTATTTGTCCTGTACATACAGGCTCTGAATATGAAAAACTGAAGTATCTCTAATCTCAACATTTTCATTTGCATTTTTGGCATGGAACAAGCAGTCAGAGAACTGTTAGTCTGCAGTAGTAGGTGATACAGATTAAGTGTGTAAGGATAAAGGCAGAAAAAAAGCTACTAGCAAAAGATTTTCAATTACTTATATATAATTTCAGTAGGATTTATTTGGGTTGTGTCATACAGTTTTTAGAAATGTGGGGGGAAAAAACCTTAAAACAGCCTTATTCAGTGGGGGTGCCCTCTAAACATGTAGACCAATTTTCACAATTTCCTAGCCACTATAGCCCTTGCTGAGAATTAAAGTCCATACATTTTGAAGATTCCTAGATTGGAAAAGGCTATCTTGTATGTTCTTGGAAGTAAAATTTGCACCTGAGTACATAATTATATTAATTTAAAATATAGCAACCCTCCTAGAGCTGATGAAATATGCATAAATATTTTTTTCTTCATCTAGTGACCAGAAGCCCATAGCAGGACTTAATGAAATATTCTCTCCATTCCAATACTGGCAAATAGCTGTAGCCCAAGTGTAGGATGAGGGTGAAAGTCAGGAGTGAAATTCAGCAGGTTCTGACAAGTTCTGGAGAACTGATAGTGGAAATTTTGTGTAGTTTGGAGAATTGGCAAATACCGCTTCTGGCTGACAACAGAATGGGTATGGGAATGGAGATTTTGCAATATCCCTCCCCTGCCACACCCACCAAGCCATGCCCACAGAACTGGCAGTAAAAAAATTTAAATTTCACCACTGGTAAAAGTTGGTTCTCCGAGCTTGTGGCTTTGTGTCCAGCAGAGTTTAAATTACTGAAGATGTTACCTAGCCTGGTAACGAAATGTTTGGAAACCAACCCACAAGCTTGGGGAATCAACCTTCACCTCATATTCTGTCCATCTTGTGGTTTGTCCCTGAGTGACATGGCCTTTTGAAGTATATATTCTATGATTCTGAAATTCAGTTGTTAAAGTGCTTTTCGGTCAATAAGCTTCCCATTGATGTACTTGTTGAGACCTTTTTAAAAAGCCACCATTACCACATTATGCAGCAGCAAAATCCATGCTATTAGTGTGATGTGTAAAGAATCACTCTCTTGTTTCTGTTGAGCTGCATTGTCTTTGGGTAGCATGAATTGATTATACAATCTGCTTTTTCCTGTGTTATATTCTATTTCTCCAAGTTCCCTGAAATGTTTTATTTTTCACTAACTTGTGCATTCAGCTTTTGTATTTGGGAAAACCACCTGACAGTTGTTTTTCCAAATGCTAACAAATGTGCCATTTTTTTCTTCAGTGACTTCTGCCTGTAACGTCATACTGAGAACTAGTCAAAAGGTGCTTTTCTTTCTCCCTAGAGAATATAACAATTGTTGGCCTTTTTGAACAATTGTCTTGGAAAAAACATTTTATGGCAGGATCTGATTGTAGGAGTTTGAAATGGCATCTGGCAGCTTTTGAGATACAAACAATGTAAAGATGAGGACAGTTATTCTCCAGAGTATTTATGCAAAGGGGATCTTCTAAGCAAGAATAACTGGAAGTGCTGTTGACTTGCCTCTAGAAAGGTCTTTCTTTTAAATTCTGTATTTTGGAAACCAGATCTGAAGAAATAGATATTTTCATTCATTGTTGCCCCAAAACTGTCACTATCTTCACAAGATCCAATGGCCTTCCTTTCCTTTAGGTTAGGTCAGTGGTGGGATTCAATTTTTTTTACCCCTGGTTCTGTGGGCATGGCTTGGTGGGCATGGCATGGCTTGAGGGGTGTGGCTTAGTGGGCATGGCAGGGGAAGGATACTGCAAAATCTCCATTTCCACCCCACTCTAGTGGAAGGTTACTGCAAAATCTCCATTCCCTCCTGATCAACTGGGACTTGGAAGGCAGAGAATAGGTGGGGCCAGTTAGAGGTGGTATTTACCGGTTTTATGAACTATTCAAAATTCAAAAACTATTCTCCAGAACTGGTCAGAACCTGCTGAATACAACCTCTGGGTTAGGTGTAATGATATAAAATGTCACGAGACAGTGATGACCAGTCTGATATGTTTTCCAGAACTGACTGGGCTATTTATTGAAAATAAAATATATTGGCCTTATGACTTTTTGAAGAGAACGGGGCTTTATCCTCATGAACTGAAATCTCAGTCAAAAAGAAACAATGTTGTATTCATCACCTCACAATAGAAATAGCACAGAAAAAAAAATCAAGGAAAGCTTCACCACAACTTTTCCACCCTGCGGTTTATAGAATGTATTTTGACTGTAAGTTCCAGATGCCTAGTTGGGCATTCCTAGTTGGGAATTATAAGAATTGAAGTCCCACATATATGGAGAATTTCACATTAAGCATACCTGCTTTCTAGCTTGAATTATTTCAAAGATGGAAGCAATCACCTTGGAATTCAAAAAAGCCAGTAGAAAAAGATTTAAATCAGTTTGGAATTTGGCAATATAAGAAAATAAATATGTGATTAGTTGGAAAAATGGTTAAACAATGGAAGCATGTAATTAAGATGCTGGGATAGTAGAACTGGGGTGCTAAGTTTAAATCTAACTTGAAGAGAGTTTGGAGTTATCGAAGACTTTGGCTTGTTTAAGGCACTGGCTTTACTCAGGTTTTGCAATTCAGTTTGAGTCTGATTATAATTTAATAAATTAGGGAATGCATGTAGAGCATGCCTTCTGGAATTCTTTACTAGCTAGAGCAGTGGTGAAATTCAATTTTTTTTTACTACTAGTTCTGTGGATGTGGCTTGGTGGATGTGGCAAGGGACGGATAGTGCAAAATCCCCATTATCTTCCCATTAGTGGGGGAAAGCTATTGCAAAATCTCCATTCCCACCCAACTCTGGGGCTTGCCAGAGGTGGTATTTGCCGGTTCTCCAAACTACTCAAAATTTCCGCTACCAGTTCTCGAGAACCTGTCAGAACCTGCTGAATTTCAATCCTGAGCTAGAGCAGCCACATTACTCCTGTATAGTAAAGTAACATGTTGCCTCTCTGTTTGCATATATTACATTTCTTATTTATTATGCTTCTCTATGATTAAGTGTACATTTTAAAGCATACCTTCAGCTCCACATATTCCATTCAGAGTTACATGATCAGTACAGAGAAGGGAGGGGACTCAGAATGGAGCAGCCATCAGCTTTCTGAACTCCTGCCCTTTTTTTCTGAAATGTTTTCTCTGTAGCTCCAAGCTGGATCCATCACATTTTTTTTAATTTCAGTATTGTATTTGTTAAACTTCTTCCCCCAGGAGTATCAGTGGGAGAGGGTTGAAAAAGTCAAGGTAGCACATGCAATTATGTAATCAAAGGTCCCCTTCCTCATACATACAGTATGTCACCTTAATAAAAATGGAGTAGAGTTTTCACTATGCAAGCAGTCTAGACTTTTAAAATCATTCCCTGTGGACACTGCTTATTTCCTATAATACCAAACTTGGTTCTCTTTTGCTCAGTTTATAGGGAGTTATCTCGCTAACAGATAAAATTCTAATTCCCAAATTTTTTAAAAATGGGACAAAGATGATTTTCCAACTCATTTCATTCATCTTGAAAATGTTTGTTAGAGTGCTAGTTTGCTAGAGTGATAGTTTCATACTATTATGTAGATACATGCTTGATATGTCCTCTGGTAGGACATGTAAGGATATCATTAGTGATACAATATGTATCACAATATAGTAGTATCATTCACTATCTTACCTCAAAATTCCTTTGAATTTTTGCAGATATTTTCCAACATCACAATGTGCAAATTATTTCCCATACCATAAAATGTATTTCTTGTTGTTGCTTATATCTTTATCTCTGAGGAAGACTACAAGACAACGTGGCATGTAAGCAATGTATAAGGAAAAGATACTATACAGTAAAACTGCAAAAACCAGAAAGAGTAGTAAATTACTGCTTGATTTGCCTCAAATGTTGTTCTTTTTTTCCCCTCTGTCGGGTTTTTTATTGTTTGCTGTGAGACTGAAAACAGAAGATGAAGTAGTATTCTTTATTAAAAAATAACCATCAATAGTTACATTCATATAATATGCAGGACTTGCTTCAAACCTAGAAATTCAGGATCACTTCTATATAGGGCTCAGAAGCATACTCACAAGTATACAGTCACAATCTGCACAATAAATATGCAGATTTTTAAACTGATCTACACAACAAGAGCTTGCAATCTTGTTTTCATTCAGTGAGTTGGATATGTTTTGTCATTTCAAAAGTGATTGAATATGTTTTTAATCCACAATATGTAGTCCAGAGGTGAGAGAAGAGAAAGGAAACAAAGATGAAGCAGAAGGAAGGAGGACAAGCATGACAAGGTTGACAGTCATTGAAGTTAAACTTAGATATGATAATAAGTAACAATCAAAGCATAGAAGTTAAGAAAATCCTGCATTACTCAATAACAATGAGCTAATTTGCATAAGAAAGAATTTTACCGTGAGTGTTTGTGAACACTGAAAATATGAACCGAAGAGAGAACTAACACTTTTTAATAAAATGTCAGAAAAACACACTATGCACACTATCTAGTTATCTCTATACCCATTTGTGACATTAATAGGCTAATTTTAATTTCTTTTTAAGGTCTTCAAACAAAAGCAATTGGGAAGGTTCCCTGTTTAGCTCTTTGTACTTTTTTTTGGCTAAATAACAAAAAAAAAAGGTGATTTAGATAGGGCCCAGTAAGGGAGTGAAAGGATACGATTATACTGGTCTTCCACACTTACAGAAATATTACCTCAGAATTCATTCTTTTTCATCCATGTCAACCCTGATGAAAATCTTTCCTTCTCCCTTAGAGATACTATTTGTTTTGCAATTTATTTTAAAAAAAGCAGTTTAATGTGTTTGTCCTTTGCTTTGGAACAAAATTGAGGTGAATTTAAAATAAAAAAGTTGGAATGGTCTGCTTCTCAGATTTGCAAAAACCAAAAATCAGAATTTTTCTTTGAACTCAACGGATTTAACAGCTTCTTTAGTGTCACTAAATCTTTTTATATTTTGATAACACTATCAGGGCCCCAAGAAAACAAAGTGGTGTTAAGATCCTCACAAAATCTAAATTCATTACTTTCAAATACCAGTAACCACAGACACTACAAATTTATTCCAGTTACTTATAGATGATTCCCAGTGACTGTGGACAAAAGCTCTTCAAGTTGCCTTCTTTCTCATATCAGCTTCAGATGATCAATTGTGCTCAAGTTTTTAGTAGCCCCTGCTGATAGTCTTGTCCCTAATACAGACATGTGTGACAATTTTGTTTTAAAATCCCATCTTTATTATTTTTTATAATAATTCAAGGCAGGGGACATACCTAAAATTCCTTCCTCCTCTAGTTTTCTCACAACAATCCTGTGAGGTGGGTTGGGCTGGAGGATGTGTGTGACTGGCTCAAGGTCAGCCAGCTGGCTTCAGGGCTAAGGCACAACTAGAACTCAGTTTCCTCATTTTAGGCCAAAATATTAACAACTATGTCAAAATGG
The DNA here is from genome assembly GCF_051295495.1 of Thamnophis sirtalis. Classification (NCBI taxonomy): domain Eukaryota; kingdom Metazoa; phylum Chordata; class Lepidosauria; order Squamata; family Natricidae; genus Thamnophis; species Thamnophis sirtalis. The sequence continues at coordinate 134,252,000 of NW_028261381.1, read as the reverse complement.
TTCTTTTCTTTTTTTTAAAAAAAAAAGGGGGGGGGAGAGAAAGCACTAAATATTTTTTTATCTAATTATTTTGGATCATACTGTATTCCATAAAGCAGAATGCATGAATACATCTCGCAAAGGGCTTATTCCCAATTAGCAGTCACAGAGTTGTCCAATTAGATCTCAACTCTAAATGCACTTATTATGGAGTACATTCCATTGAGAAGGGTGAGATTTTTCAGTAAACATATATAAGATTGTGCTGTCCTAATGGGCATCAGCATGGAGAGAAATCAGAGGACAAGTGCTAAAAAGTGTCCCAGTGCCCTTTATATACTTGCCTGTATTACAACACAAATTTGAAAGAGTAGCGCTTACATCATGATATAATAAAGTATGTTATTAGTTTGGCATCAGTGGTGGGATGCTGCCAGTTTAACAATCACTTCGGTGAGCATGCGCTTCATGCACATGTGCAGTGCTGCAAATGGAGCATTTAGAAGCTCAGCTGCTTACCTTCCAAATCAGCAAGGGTAAGTAAAACAGCTGCGGGAGGGGAAAATCAGCTGTGCTGCATGATTGAGATGAGCTAGAAAGCAGGAAATAAAGGACCGGATATGGCAGGAGCGGGTGAACGGAGCCAGTTGTTGGTCGGAACCAGTCTGAACCAGCTGAATACCACCTCTGTTTAGCATAATAATATTTAGGAATGGATGCCTGTGGCTGAAGTGTTAAAATAATTTTATGTAGAAGTTAAGGTGTTAGACTAAGATCTGGAAACACCTGGCTCAAATCCAACTCACAGTGGATGATCATTTAATGACTTTGGACCAATCATTATTTTTCAGCCCAACCTTCTTTTTACACGATTGCTATTATGAAAATAAAATTAGAAGAAATACTACTAAAAATTCCTCCTTAAGTTACAAAATAAAAAACAGGACAGAAGCCAGACAACCAATCAATTAAAAAATAAACCATTAAGCTCAGTTTGGCTTGTCAGCATCAGTCATGCTTTCCATATGAGTTAATGAAATCCTTGTGTTAAATGACATCACAGTCTTTGCCGAAGAACCTCTTAAGTTCTGGATTTGAGATTTGGTAACTTTCCAAGTATATGCAACAGCATGGGGTGGACATATTGTTTGTCTGCTCCTTTGACAAAAAGTTCCCACTGGTCATAAAGTCAACTTTTGATAATGAAAATGGAAAACAGTAAATGTTCAGGTTGTCATCCATATACAGTTGCCACAAAACCATTCCCAAGTTCCTTTGTCCTTGCTGCTTTGGAAGAGAGTTGTTTTCTTGAGATTTTAGTTTGTGCATCTAAAATTAGTTTTTCCATAGGAACACAGCACATGCTTGACTTTGCTACATGAATCAAATGCCTTGATGAATGGCTTTAATAACTCACACAAGGTGCTGGTTTTTGGCTCTCGGAGAGGTGCCTTTGTCTATGTAGCACACTTACTTCTTCTCATGTCAAGACATTTTTATGGCAGAAAAGTTATTTTCTACAAATTCCTGAAACTGATCAGATTCACTACCATGTGAGTTTAAAGCAGTCAAACTGAGCAAATCTATTTTATATTTGACACAAATTAAATTTCAACTGTAGATTTTTTTCTTTTCCCCATGATGCAGAGAACAAGATATTGAAAAATTTCATCATGCATCAACATGAATTTAGAAGGATGAACATGGCATATGGTTATATAAATGTTCACACTGAGTTCATCTAATGCTAACATAATCTAGGAAGCAGAAGCAAAATAAAAAAAAATGTGAGCAGGAATCCGAATGGATTCTTGTAGCTGCTGTTGTATTCATTATAATTTTACATTTGTTTAATTTTAGCCTGGAGCAATGTTGCAAAAATGTTATTTAGAGTACCTTGTCAGAAAAACTCATAAACTCTCATTTTCCATTCTCCAAACTCAACTTCCCAAATTCTCTTCATTCTCTTCAGTGATCACTGTAATAATCCAAATGTAACAGATGTCATATTTACAGAATATATATTAGGTTCCCATGATATGACACATTAAATACATCTCTGTCTTTATTATGCCCCCCCCCCCAAATGAATAGTTTCATCCAATGCTAACATCATCCAATGTGTGTATGCATATGTTGGTTTGTGTCTGTATGTGTTAGTATCAAAAACACAAAAGGCATAGAGGAAACCTATTTCTATTCTTGAAAACAAATTCTCTTGAAACTCGCATTTGATTTGGGAAGAAATCACCCTTTAGCAATCAATTTGGCTTTGAGTGGTATTCACTACATTTTAGCTTGTTTGGGTATTTTCAAAATGATTTTAGAATTAATGATTTGTTTTTATTGTGTGCTGTGAATTGCCTCAAGCAGCTGGTGAGGTAAGATGTAACTATTTTAAAGAAACTCATACATGAATAAATAGTGCTATGGGCAATAAGAACTGATTTACACTGTCAGCTATCAGATTCTCTGAGCTTGGTGAGTCTTATAACTGAACTACAGGTTTAAGAACATGATACTTTTCCCTGAATTATAGCACTGCATTGAGAAGTCATGGTTTTACATGCTCCTCCAGGCAAAAAGAATACATTCTTGCACAGGTAAAGAAAATTGACCTAGCTCTCTACATATAATTATTTTTAATTCAATCTGTAATGTAGTCTACCTCTAGTTTTCTTCATCTCAATTCATCCAAAACTGTACACTTGAATTTAAACTCTCTGGGTACTTTTAGAAGCTAGTATTGGGAGATACTCAGTGGTGGGATTTATTTATTTTTACTACGGGTTCTATGGGCATGGCTTTGTGGGTATGGTATAGCTTTGTGGGCGTGGCAGGGGAAGGCTACTGCAAAATCCCCATTCCCTTCCCACTCCTGGGGAAGGTTACTGCAAAATCCCCATTCCCTCCCCACCCCACTAACCTGCTTTCCAGCTCCATTTTCCTGTTCAGGGCAACAAAAGAAGATCAGCTGGGAGGCCGGGAGGTAGCGGGGGCAGGGAAAGCCATTTGCCAGTTCTCTGAACTACTCAAAATTTCCGCTACCGGTTCTCCAGAACCTTTCAGAACTGGCTGAATACCACCTCTGGAGATACTACTCTAATTGCTTAGGACTTTATCTGGGGATGCTGCAAAGTTCTATAAAGGGTCTCTTATTATATTTATATGAAGCTACTGGGAAGGGTCATATTCAGGTTTGGTATTATTTACTAATAGTATAGAAAAGGCATGTTTCTTTTTCTGTAAAAACATCAGAGTAGGACATCTCAAGAACCTCCTGAATGCTCTAAGCAGTAAAAGTAAAATGAACTTTTTTGGATTCCAATTTTATCAAGAAACACTACAGACAAAATCTGTAAACCGAGGAGTTTGCTAAAATATGCACATTGACAAAGTAGTCCAATTAGAACATCGAATAATAGAATTGGAAGGGTCCTCATAGATCTTCGTAGTCCAATCCCCTTCTCAAGTCAGAAACCTTATACCACACCAGTCAAAAAGTTGCCCAATCTATTTTTGAAAACCTTCAGTGATGGAGAATCCGCAACTCCAGCAGGCAAGCTATTCCACTGATTAATTGTTCTTACTGTTGGAAAAATGTACAGATTTGGGATTTAAAGATCCACGGCTGAAAAAGCTGTAGCTCAGTTAAGATTTAAAACAATAGGCACCAATACTGTCTATTGTCTCTTTCCCCATCTCATCATTATAAGCTACACTCTTATTAAAATTGCAGTATTATAAGGTTCAGGAAAATAATTTCTGAGTGGCTTACATACAGTTAAATATAGCTTATAATGTTCTTTTCATGAAGAAAAGGTAATGAGGAGAAAAGGTGGGAGAGATGGGAGAGGAAACAGGGAATGAGGTATTCGTTTATGTCTGTAGAGGTATTTCAGTCTGGTTGCTGAGAAACAGAAAGAAAAAAAAACATTCTCACTCTAATACTGAAAGGTTCCTCTTACAGTTTTCAGTGTATATATTTTCCCCTAATTTTAACACTATAGATTCCTTCCTGAAATTCATATTTATCCTGCTTCCTTAGCCTTGCCTTTTCTGGCATGATAGGAGACATGAATACAGCAAACATATAGCTCTTCCTAAGGAATCAGCCCAGTATAACTGTAAATGAAATTAAAAAAATGAATTGACCTGGCATCTAAATGAGTGTAATGTGGCAGTGTCTCCCACCAAAGCGACCAATGAATCTACTGAGAAGCAGAGTTGCCACTTTGATATGTTGTTGATTTGCATTTGCTAAGCAGCTTTCCCAAACTTTTATAGGTTTCAGGTTCTGTAGGTAACACATTCCAGGAAGGAAAGAGAGAAAGGAGGCAGCCTTGAAGGCCCGCTGAGATGTGTAATACAAATAAGCACTTTGTGTTCTCAGCTTGATTTCCAGGAAACTATTTTTAAAAATATAAAACCTGCCATTACAAATAAAGGTTCCAGCTTACATTAATGGAATAATTTTCCTAAGTTACAAAAGGTAGATTCTGCCCAAAGATTAGGAAAAATTTCCTAATGGAGAAAGCATCTTGGCAGAGAGCAAATTTGCTAGGTTTGGCAGTGATGGCTTTCTTTTCACTGTTTCAGTTCAAACAAGCCAGACAGTTGTCAAATTCACAGAGCAGAGGTCGAACTCTATGGAGTCCTCAGCCTATTCCAATTGTGAGTCTAAATCAGAAGCACCATCCTTTTGCATCTGCAGAATTAAGTTGGAATGATGATTTGTCCAACAGCTTGGTTGTCCAACATCTTGGTAGAACCTATAAAGGAGATATAGTTGTCCAACAGCTTGGTAGAACTTATGAAGGAGATATAAGAGAAGGCATAGGCATTCCACAGACAACATAGTTTTGTTTGGTGAAAACAACAGAAAGAAAATGTGAGTACAGTGTTTGATAAATGAGTGGATGACTCTTTCTCTCTCCTGTCTTCTACACTCATCAGTGAGATTAAAAACTCACGATACCCAATGGAAAAGACAGGATTAATAATATTCAGCTTCAAACTTTAGGGACAACAGGATCTAAATGAACTTGCTTTGGTGAAGCTACTGGAAGCTCTGTAGGCTATTGCACAGTTTTCTGCAGTCTGATCAAATAGGCAAGTTTGATGGAAATTAGCAAAACTACAGAAATGTCCCATTTCTCATATTTTCTCCTTTCTGTGCATAATGATTAATAATAATAATATAAAATACTATATTTTTCTCCCTGGTGCTGCTGCTAGCTTAGTACTGCAAACATACGACTCTGGGAAAAAGCCCTGGTTATACTGTTCTACTGTGGGCATCTTTCTTAATTGATAAATTTTGGAGCGATAAAGAGTGCTGATATTTTGGATATCTTGGGACTGTAACATTTAATTCATTACTGCTTGTAAGTCTTCATAGAAATGACACTATAGACGGAAGAATATTAATTACATCTATTAAATAAAAAAGAATTAAATCTTGGCTTCCATTATTAATTATATTGTTTCCTGCTGCCTCAGTTCAGTCATTTTAAATGTGCAGAAGTGCATATTTATTTCAATAGTAGTATGTCACCAATCATTCACTTTCTCATTTTTTCATGTGGCATGTTTTTTTTTTTAAAAAAAAAATTAAATGGGAATTTTCTTTCATTTACTTGTGCTGAAAACAACCATATTGCCATGTATATAAATTAAGGCAGATGAACATTTGCAATGTCAGTCCCCAGCTGTTCTTAACTTAAGTAATTATCACTCTAAATGGTGAAACTATTAAATTAAGAGTTCACAACGCTTCCTTCTAACTATTATAATTGAAATTCTTTGTTCTCAAATAAAATACTTGAATAACTCTTATTGTGCATTGGATGCTGGATGATTTATGATACCCAGTCATGCTGGAAGACTAAACTTGAAGAATGCTGAAGATTTACAGACTTATTACATTTTCAGCTCCTGAAATTAATAGTACATTAATTATTGATCATCGGAAGTTCGGAACCCAAATGCTTCTATTACTGCTGTCACATTATATCTTTATAAAAAAACAATGCTTCATTTTAATGTTCCTGATTGTGATTTCCTTGTTGTTACTGATTTTTTTTTTAAAAATGTTATACCATATAAAATTATCACTAAGAAATTAGCAATTGGATAGTTTTTACTCTGTATGAGAAAAAAGAAAAGGAAAAGGAAAAAAAGAAAGAAATAGGTTCTCTTGTAGGAAATTGGTGGGAAAGGAGCAGATTTCTCCCTCCAGTATACTCTCAATAAGTGCTCTAGATATTACTCTTTCCAGGGAATAAAAGAAGAAATTGGATATGTGCAATTTTGCTGGTGTCACCATAAACTTGTTTTCTTAAAAATTTTAACCGGATATTCTGTTCTCAACGAAGCGAATATGGAAGTAGGGGTGGTGCCAGTGGTGGGATTCAAATAATTTAACAACCGGTTCTCTGCCCTAATGACCAGCTGGGTAGGCATGGCTTGATGGTCATGTGACTGGGTTGGTGTATTTCAGTTACAGTTTCTGTAAGCAGGGCAGTAAAGATCAGACTAGAAACAACATCAGAATGTTTGCTTCCTGCCTTCCTTACAGGATCAGTGGAACCACAAGGCAGGTAAGTGCCTACCTGACTTCTGAAATGGGAGACACAAATTATGTTAATCCCACAGGGAAAACTGAATCACTGTGTTTTGTTATTTGCATCTGAAAAAAGAAAGCTGCCAGGCTTTGAGAGAACGTTCATTTAAAATGTAAGTTTGATTCTCACCTTAAGTTTTGTTTTGAGTAAAGCAAAGGCATTTTCAAGTGGAGGTTGAATCCTGGTGACCTCATTAATCTGTCCATCTGGTTTTCTTGACAACAATGTGAATGTTTCTTTGACTTCTCAGTCAAATATACAGTCCTGGGATTTTCTACTAGACAGCTTTGATCTTGCTTAGCTTTTTTGAGATCAGTTTAAGTTAGCTAGGTGCTAAATCAATTGAGAAGAGGGTAATCCCTTTTTTACAGCCCCGAAGACCCCAGTGTCATATGTGGCTGAAATTCAATGCCCAAATACAGACCTTCAGTGGGGTGAGATTCTACTAACTAGTTTGATTCTAAAACTTTTTATGCAGATCTTTGAAATAGTTTTCCTTTCCTTTTGAGTACATACATCTATACGACAGTGATCAAATATACACCCCATATGAATAATAAAAGCATTGACAGGGGACACAAATTGGTTAACAATCTTATTACAGCATACAGAATTAAAATATTAATACTTAAAAGTTCAGGGATTGTAAAATAAAGTAACAAAATAGGTAAGCAGAATCCTTTCTGGATTTAGCTTATCTATCTTGGTCAAGCTGTAACAACTATCCAATAAAAGTACATTTTCTCTAGACATTAGATGTCCTTGAAATCTTGGAAAAGGGATAGATGCAAAAAGTTGTTTATCCTATTTTGAGAGAAATAGCTCATAAAATAAAAATGATGTTTTGGGAACATGAAATAAGATATACTTAAAATTAGAGGTTACCTCCACAAGCATACCAAATTTGGATTAGTTTGGTTTAACCACTAAAACTAAACTAAACTAAAATCATTTAGAGTGTTTGAACTTAAATCACTGGGGATTTTTTGTCACTTCACTATGGGTCCAGTCTTCCCCACTCCCCAGAAATTAAGCAATCTTAATTTCTGGAAGAGGTACAACAAGCTATGCATGTTTATTCTCACAACCAGAAGCTGAATTTAAGAATTATTGATGCTTCTGAAAACGTAGATGTTGTTGCAAAATTCTTGACTTCAACATGCATAAGTTTTAATTCCCATCTGCCTTCATATTACAATGAATTTAAAAAAGAAGTTGGGAGCCAAATCACTAAATTGAACAAATTGTCAGATACTTACTGCTTGTGGAATGTTGCAGTCATGCTAAGCTATTGAATCAATACTTAGAGCAATTTTATTGTTTCTTAATATAAGCCATGAACTGTCCTCTGGAAGATGTGTGGAAGCATGTGGCATTCTAACACTTGACAGAATGGTGCTTTGTGTTTCATCTGAATGTTTTTTGTGAAAACTTTCTTGAACTGAATGTAGTATTGGATTATTTCTGGTCAGAAAGTAGTCCCAATACTTACAGTGTATAATATATATTTACAATACAGTCCCAAAGTCCCCAGACTCAGATTCATCAAACCATAGGAATTACTCAGTCTATATGGCCTCCTTGAATGTAGAAACTCACAGCTCAAATTTACAAAAACTAAATGGCATTAAACTATTTTGGATCACATTGCGCTCGTGTTGAAAGCACTGAGGTGCTTCCAGGTTGAAAGGATTAGCCGGAGACATTGCTGTTACCTTGGGGGGGGGGCACCCAACTGAGGGCACCTTTCAAGTCCCTTGCAGGAGTTGGAGCAAAGGACGGGAGCTCACCCCATCCAACAGAAGTACTCCAACCCAGGGTCCTAACCATGTGAGCCCCCATGTTCCTACTCTTTTGGACAGTTATTGTGTAAGGTGTTGATCTAAGTCATTGAAGTAAGGAATAAAAAGAGAATTACTGTGCAGACTCTGTTGATCTCTGTGTGTTCAAAATAAAGGAGAAATGCCACATAAGGATTTCTAATTTGATCATCCAGTCCCTGTATACACAATAGCATTTGGGCATTCTTACTTGACTAACAGTTGTTTTATCTCAATTTGCTGTTTGCTGTTACTACACTGGTAACTGTTTGTGTAGGACAGCAATAGATGATGTTTATTACCCCACACGTTCAATGTGACATTAAGGTCTTCTACACCAGGTGATTGGAAAAATGATAAAATGGAGTGTCCCTGGACGTGGGAAAACAAAAATGACAATGAAAACAATATTTATGCCAATTTCAAACCAGCAACCTTCTCTATGCTAAGCAGAGATCGTATTTCACTGTGATATTTCAGCAAACCTGTAAAACAGAAGTTTAGAAATAATTAAAGTGGAAGAGGGTAGAAAGAAGGGATGTTTTATTTTTATGTGGTTATTGTGTGGGCATATATGTGATATTTGATGCTTTAATCATATATAATTTATATATGATTAAAATCATATATCAATCATATATAATATAAATTGTATATAAAGTCTGTGTGTGTGCTTGTGTACATAAACAAATTCACCCAAATGAAAGTCCAGGAAGATTGATGTCCATGAAGCAAAACAATTGCCAATTGTTTTCCCAGAGGAGAAAGGTGGAAGTGCACAGTACCAAGGAAATTGGCTACTGGTAACCTGCAATTTGCAATGAATTCCTTGCAAGCTCTTGACAAAGTGTCTCAGTTCAGGCAGGAATTTCTTATTAAGTTAGAATCAAGCTGACATGAATACAAGATAGGAACAACTACAATGCTTACATGAAGTTGTGCTCTTTGTAGATTGCTGGATTAAACAACTGCATGTTTGAAAGAAATTCATTATCACAGCAGTATTTTGCTGCTTCTAATTTGTACCTAAAATGTTTGCATAGGAATTTGTTTCTGAGCCATTTTTCTTTTATAATTATAATTTTGAGCAGTTGTGATCAGTGAGAGTCCTGAGTTGTTAAAAGAAGGAGTTCAGAGATCAGTGTACTCCTGGTGTTCCACATTTCCTGGCCCTGAATATCTACATTTTATTTTAAACGTACATAATGATTCTTTCTGTAAATTATTTTTAACAACAGTTGCCTTTCTCTGTGATATTCTCCGTAGAGTTAAATTACATAGGGAATAAGGGAGGGACAACTATAATTTTATGATATTTCTATTGTATGGGATGGAAGTGCAGAGTCCAATTTGACATCCAGTACTAACCCAGATGGTGATAAAAATGTCAAAATGTATGCTGTGATGGAATAATGCAAAATCTAGCCTTCATCAGACAAGAACAAATATATTATGGGGTTTATACAACAGATACTCATCACTTGCTCTCTCTTACCCAATTTTATTTTTTGTAGGCTGTGAACCAATGCAAATTTAAACATGTTTAAACTTAATTAAATTAAAGGACATAGCTGTGGCTCTGTTATAGTTTAGAGCAAAAGTAGTTGATGAATTGTAATTTTTAATGCCGCAGAAGGGGGAAATTATTAATCTCAGAGGGATTAATCATATTAACTGCAATTAATTTAAGTTAATACAAATGCAGCCTTTATCTTAGGTCTCAACCTCCAGCAATCCAATCAAAGACTAAATGCTGTTTGCCAGCCTTAAAAGCCTTGTACCATTTTCACAGAAACAATTCAGAGCCTCTCACTTACCCCAAATGCAGGACTGGAATTCTGTGGCTTTCAAGTTGCTGATCTTAGGTTTTTAGCAGCTATAATCAATGAAGCCAATGGAAAATGATGCTAGAAACTCTTGTTTACAAATTTCTAGAAAGCTTTCCTCATCCTGTAGAAACATTTCTTGCTGCATCGTTTGCCTTTGTTCATGTCTTTGACCATACAACAGTTTTCTTCCTTATGCCATCCATCTTGTAAACTTGCAGGATTCTTTTTTCTTGCCATGTATAAGGTTACATTCGAACTAGACTGTGATGTTTCTTTGTAACATGTGTGTGTATGTGGATATCTGCACAATGGTTATGTTTTGAAAGCTGAATGCAATGAAATTTCATTTTAATATATGCTGATTAGTGTACATTTAAAGTGACAATAAAGATTCCATTCCATTCCATTCTATTCTATTCTATTCTAAACACTGTAAGTAAACAAAGAAGTGATTTCCCCTTAATACACACATTTAAAATTAATTTGAATAAAGAACAGCCTCAGATCTCAGATCATTAAAGCATTTATTGCCAAACCAGGCAATCCACTTTATTAAATGGATTCTTAATTTTCTTAATCCACTATGCCATGGGTATCAAACTGGCAGTCCGCGGGTTGGATATGTCACATGCAGGCCAGGCCCACACCAGCTCTACAAAGGGGAAAAATGTCATGAAACGTCTTGTGGCAGCAACATGATGCAGCAAGTTTGACACCTGTGTGCTATGTCTTTCTTAATGGAGACAGAGGCAATCTAAAGCCTTAGGACTATATGTGGCCCTGAACATCTCAGTTGCAGCTATTCAAATCACCTTTGACCTGGTGGCTAACTTTGGTAGTGCAATCAGCTTCTTGCCATTTTGAAGAGGTTGGTATATGAAATGAGATGAGTTCTAATGTAGACTTAGTACAGTATAAAACAGAAATCCGCCCTATTAGTTTTAAATATAGAAAAGCCGTAGTCACCAAATATTGCATAAGTTTGTTTTAAGGCATGAAATTATCTGATCCAGTTTCCTTTCTCCAATCAACCTGGAATAAACTGGAATTGCTATTATTATATGTTCATAAAAATTTCAAATATATTATTCTCATTTGACCTAATAAGCCACTTCTCTTGCATTTGGAAATACAATTTGGTTGCTAGGAGAGTTCACAGTAGGGATAGAGAGATAAACCTAGTTGTTATGTAATTAACTCCAAAATTATACCCCAGCAAAGTATACACATAATATAGTGATTACTCCACATCCTTAACTGCAATGATTAACCACAGAATTTTAATCAGGTGTTAGTTAGCAAAGAAGTGGCTGTACTGTTTTAATTGACATCTGATTCCAACTCATTAGGTATAGTTAAATTGGCTTGTAGTGTTGGCTCAACAACACCAACAAAACAGTTATTATAAGTGGTGTGAAATAATGAGTTAGGTGTAGGTGAAAATGACAACCCAATGCACAGCTGCTGCAACAAAAGACAAATTCCATACTTGGAATCATTTGAAAGAAAATTGAAAATAGAAGTCCCAATATAATGTTTTTTTCCCCAAATCTATGTGATTTTATTGGAACTATCATGTATATTGGTCTCTGAATTTAAGGAAAATTATTATATACTAAAAAGTCAATCAAAATTATTAGGATACTGAAACTCAATTCAGAGATGTTGCCCTCCAGTTTAGTTTTATGAAGTTCCCAAATGCATCAAATGACTCTTTGGTATCACTTATTGATAATCCTATGTTTCTGTGTAAATAGACTCATACTCTGATCCAGAAGATTTTTTCACCCTGAAGTTCCTGGGGAGATTTATTTCTTCAGGGAGATTTATTTATTTTTAAAGTTGTTAGTGCACAAGGAAGCCCACTACTCTTCTTGTATATGACCTTCAGAGGCATCAAGACTAAGATGTTGATCTCCATAACTTCCATAAATCTGTGGGGTGAGATTGATATTAGGAAGGAAGAGAATAATAATAATGCATTCTTAGTAAATTATTGACAGTGGTGTGGGAATTAGTTGTTTAGCAGAGTGATGGCATTCGGGAAAAAAACTGTCCTTATGTCTAGTTGTTTTGGTGTGCAGTGCCCTATAGCATCGTTTTGAGGGTAGAAGTTGAAACAATTTATGTCCAGGATGCGATGGGTCTGTAGATATTTTCACAGCCCTCTTTCTGGCTCATGTATTGTATTGTATTGTATTATATTGTATTGTATCACTGCACTGCATTGTACTATACTGTATTGTGAATTGTGAATCCATCACAGTTATGACCTGCCATGTGTTTCATGCACTTTCTTGGGGAAAGGCCAATGTGGCATAATGCATTTTGAGCAAATTCAGATATGACGTAAATTGTTGGGCTACCAAAATAGGTGTTGGTTAACCCATTCTGGACTATGTCAAATCAAGCCATTTGTCCATTGAACTCAAAGTCAGCTGCATCTTTAACCTTTCAAATGAACTGTTCTGTGAATCACAGATTGAAGAGTACTTTCTTCAATGAAACAACACAAGAGAAGTGAAGGATTGCATCTTTCTGACTGAGCCTGCATTTTGTGCATTATAAAATAAATGAAAGTTTCATAAAATGTAATGAACTCAGCATTGATTTTTTTTTGTTTAAATGAAAGATTGTAACTTGTCATGTGAATGATTTTTTTTTCAAACCTTGGCTTTCTATTTTCATTGCTCTTCTAAATCTCCATTAATGTCATTGGCAGCACTTTCAGAGCTCCTAAATGAAGTCAAGCATACCCAATCCACCTTACAAGTGACCTTTCAATTTTCTGCCATGGAAACAAGATTACTACTTTGATAACGGGCACCAAATTTCAAAGAACAGAGGAACAGCTGCAGTTTTAGACTGTCACGATAAAATGAAAATGTATGAACTGTTAATTTTCTTTAATGTGGTTTTCTATTGAAACTATTTTTTTTTGAGAAATGGAAATAGCATCAACATTAACACCGTATTTCAAGTAAAGACAATTGGCAGTCCTATCACACTTTAATTCCATACCATTTGCATTAGACTGACTCAACCTGTTGCATTTAGTAAGGAAAAAAATGTGTGTATGTGTGTGTGTGTGTGAGAGAGAGAGAGAGAGAGAAAGAAAGAAAGAGAGAGGGAGGGTGGAGAGAGGGAGAGGGTAAGAGAGAGGGTGAATGACACAGGAAGAGTGCATGGCTCATTTGATTATCTATACTTAAAAATGTAGAATTCATTTTGAGATTTAAGTCACAATATTCTTAAGGTTATGTTTCACAAAGTCCAATGGAAAATGGATGCTAAGATGTTGGACAAAGTTGTTTGATCTTGTTTTGTCAAAGGTAACACAAAATTATTCTTGTTGCCTGCTCATCTGCATGTTTTCTACTACCTCCCTTCCTGAGTACATATTTTACATTATTCCCCAAGACCCTCACTGCCTGTAGAGAATGATAATGGGGGAGAAAGCTAGCTTCCTTTCCTTTGAAATTCCAAGTCATCTATTTGTAAAACAAGCCATTGGAAATGACATTACTGATCAAATTAACTCTGAAGGGCAATGAAGAAAAGTACACTCAAATGTAAGTGTGAAGCAGTGAAGTTCTTGGATATAATATTAAAGAAGGATGACTCTTCAAGAAGGGGAAATCATTTTGTAATGCAAGAAAGGTGAATAATAGCAGGATGGAGTAGGTTTCTCTTCTTATTAGTACAGAACAGATGAACAGCAGATCACATATTGTTGCACTGATAACGCATATTTTATGTAATTATGACATACTAGAGGGATGGTTAAATAGGAGAACTTCAGGATCTGGCTAATATCATCTGTAGTTTGAGGGAGCAAGATAGCCTCAAAATGCTTTACCTGGTAATGTTAACAGAATTAATTGTAGGGATTATTTATCTGACTATAAATATAAAGCCAATTTAATAGTCTTTTCAAGTATTACGTTTATATTGTATTATTTCCATGATACTGAGCTCCTCTGTGATTTCCTGGGTAGATGCTGGGTGGATCCAGAAAGCCAACTGGTATTCTACAATTTGCAGTATCTCTCTCTTGTAAATCCCACTTGGGTCCCTAATAATATTTTTGCCCATGATTTAATATTACCATAGTTTACTGGTACTTCATAAATATGGAATGGTACTTTCAGCATTATTCCATGCCAGTTTTGTAACAATATTAATGTTCTGCACTGATTGCAATTGCTGATGAAATTATTCCTAGCAGTATGGCTATCAAACCAAATTTAAATAGCAAAGAATGTAAATAAACCTTAATGTAATCTAAGTAAACCTTAATGTTCAGTGAGGGAAGCATTCCTTTATATACTGTAACAATATTAGCACAGCTGACCTTCCAAATACCTTCCAGAGATGCTCATTATCAATTCAAGAAAATCACTGGTGAATCATATTCTTGGGTTATTACATCCTTCATCCTTTGTTATTGATTTAAATGATTTCCATTTATTGTAGCATTGCTTTTATATAGCCATTAGTTAGAATAATGAATTATATTTTCATTTTAATCACATTCAAATTGACCTGTAGAATGGATAAAAATTAAGGTTGTTCACTAATCATAGAAACATAAAACAGGGAAATACAATAATGCCAACATCTTTTCTGAAAGCAGATTTCAGCAAAAAGACATTTTACACTATGACTGATCTCAAACATGCTAAATCATCCCAGAATGGTGTCTATGGAATTGGCACTGGTACAACCAAATGTGGGGTTGGGGTTTGATTGAAGAAAAAAAAAGGGAGACCATAAATTCCAAATGCAGAATGTGACAATCTCTCAACTGATCCCAGACTTTTCAATAGCTAGCTTTCATTTTAAAGATTCCTGTTAGTAGAGTGCAAAATAAAAAATGATGGTTGTACTTGTTTAATTAAGATTCAGATTATCAACAGCTAAATGTTGATAATAGGGTTAGAGACAACATGCTCCTAAATACTAGTTACTAGAGAACAAAAGCAGGAGAAAGCTATGGTATTTGTGTCCAGTCTATGGATTTCCTAATCACCTTTGCTATTAGTTTCTCACCCCTGTATGTATATTGGAAAATATTATTATGGTGCACTCTAATCTTAACACTACCATGCTGGATCAAACCTGAAATTCTGAAAGATTTTTTATGTGTTCTCAAATAATTTAAAGAGTAAAGAGAGTTGTATGAAGATAAACTGTTCATGAAACATAGGTGGTGTGCAAATCTAGATTTTTGTTAGTAGAATCATAGATGATATCTTCTTATCCTTTATTTGCATTCAGAAATTTTGAGGAACTATTCACCATTTCCTTATGTGGCAGGATGTTTTCAATGAATAATATTCCTCATATGGTAAACCATCACAGATGTTCTACAAAAACTTTCTAGATTATCTTTTTATTTTTGAGAAAAACAGAATTTTACTTGAGTAACAAGACCTTTGCCATATTTTACACTTCTGGTCGTGATTGGATTCAAGACAAGAAGTATTCCTAATTTATATCAATTCACCCTGTATCATTCCTGATTTGTACTAATTCATCCTCTGATTGTCCTGCATATTTAATAATCATTGATCCTGATTCAAAAAGGGAGCATTTGGAAATCTGCTTGAGATTGAAAATATTTGCATGATATGAACATTACGGTAGGTATTCTAAATTGTGGGACAAGTATAATACCCAGAATTTAATATGAGACATAAGTATTATGTATACAAAAAATCCAAAAAGTTTTAGTATGAGACTTTTTTTAAAAAAATCCTTATTCCATTGAAATCAGGTGATGAAAAAGGTCACATAGTACGTTTGAATCTGAAGTATAGTTGTACTGCAAAATATTTTTCTGGCTATGAAATGAATTAAGAGTACTCTATCTGTGCCATGCATACTTCAGATAAATTTTTACCATATTTGCTTCAAATCTTATGAACTCTAATCTGGTGTCACCATAGTACAAGTTGACTTATTCTTAGTTACAAAGTTGTGTCTGACCCATCGCAACCCCATGGACAATGTTCCTCCAGGCCTTCCTGTCCTCTACCGTCCTCTGGAGTCCATTTAAGCTCATGCCAACTGCTTCAGTGACTCCATCCAGCCACCTCATTCTCTGTTGTCCTCTTCTTTTGCCCTCAATCTTTCTCAGCATTAGGCTCTTCTCTGGTGAGTCCTTCCTTCTCATTAGGTGGCCAAAGTATTTGAGTTTCATCTTCAGGATCTGGCATTATAAAGAGCAGTCAGGGTTGATCTCCTCTAGGACTGACTGGCTTGACCACCTTGCAGTCCAAGGGAGGAGGAGTCTTCTCCAGCAACATAAATATAAATATAGCATATTTATTTATTTATTTGCTTTCTGAAATATTATTCTGATAATCATAATCTTCTAAACTTCTAAATGGAACTTGTTTGATTTTCAAATGTTCTTCAAATATTTATTTTCAAATGTCCTTCTTAATAAAAAATGATATAAATATGCAAATTTGTATTAATACAAACTTAAAAAAATGTATGTAGTTGATAGGAAATATTTCCTTTATAATTCAATATATATATAATCGTCCAGTACATTCACCCATCTCTCTGTCTTTCTATTCACAAATGGGTGTATTCCTCTTTTAGGAAAATGGATGAGAAGGATGGCAGAAGGAAGCAAACATGAGAAAAATCAGAATTAATAAATATTTCCATTGACCAAAGTTAGAAATATAACAATGCAGGTGCTGCCATAGCATTTTAAGGACATCTCAATTTTAATTAAATATGAAATAGCATTTTACTTCTGCCAGCAAAAGCATGCAATGTACTTTATAGTAAATCTTAATGTAATGTTAATGCTGCCCAGGTACTTGCTGACTTCGGAATTGCATATTGATATATGATCGCTAGCCACGTAGTAACTCCATTGACTATCTTGCATACAACAGAGTTACTGCCTTGCAAATCATAAAGCCAGCTGATAGATCTTTAAGTTCCTTGAGCATTATTTTGCTTGCATGTAAGACTAAAATTTGTTAATAAGCAATGTTTTTTTTAATAGCTATACCATTAGGGATATATTTCTAATATGCTCTTGCTGTATGCAGTTTTATTAGTACAAACATTTTTGATACTATTATCACCAACAATACCCTCCAAATATACCAGAGGTGGGTTCCTACCAGTTCGCACCTATTTGGTAGAACCGGTTCGTCAAATCTACCGAACCAGTTAGAAGAGGTTCCACCAGTGGACCCAGAAAGCAGGCCACACCTACAGAAGAGGTTCCAAAAATTTTTGAAACCCACCACTGGCAAGGCTCTTGTAACTTGACAGCTTTAAGACTTGCATGCTTCAATGCCAGAGTTTCTGAATAGCTACTTGGACCGACCTAAGTACTAATTCATAATTTCATATCCAGTCACATGGGCAGCAAGCCACTCCCATTCAATCACATGGGTGGCAAGCCACACCCACAAAGGGGGCCACACCCACAGAGTAGGTTCCAACAATTTTTGAAACCCACCACTGAAATATACCCTTGTTTTTTTCCAACAATCCTAAGTAGTCACATTTTTCTATGCAATTTTCAGTAAGAAGTAGTTTCTGTTGTGATGCACTATGAACTCACCTATTTTGAAATGGATTACAGCTTGTCCAATAACTCGTTTGCTAGAAAAAAAATAAAGACTTTGCAATTAAAAACCAACAACTGAGAACAATATCCCTCCTGTCTAGTCTAGCCTAGTCTAATTAGCTGGAACTGAGCAATTGATTTCATAACGACCAATCTTTAGCATCTAATTCCAAGTATAAACCTGAAGACAACCAAACAAACAATGAGATAGGAAAGGAAAACTCAGATATAAAACATGAAATGTAGGAAGCAAACACAAGATCAGCCATAAACTATTCAGATGCCTATATACTGATGCTCAAAGTATGAGGAACAAATAGGGTGAACTTGAAGGGCTAGTACACAACAGAAGGTACAATATTGCCATTACTGAAACTTGGGGAATGAAACTCATGACTGCAATATACAAGAAGATACAAATTGTTCAGAAGAAATAGGCTTAATAAAAGAGGTGGTTAAGTTGTATTATATATAAGAAATAACTACACTTCTACAGAAATGCCCCAAAACAAAGGTGAAAGCCTTCTTGGATTCACTTGCATTGTTAATGCAAAAGGAAAGAAGAATAACATCCCCATAGGTGTATATTACTGGCCACCCAAACAACAAATAAATAGAGGAAACAGTTGAACTTTTTACGAATCAGTTAATTATGGTGTGCAGGAAACACTGCAGTAGTAATGGGGGACTTTAATTAACCTGACGACAATTGGAAGACAAAGTCTGCAGTAAGTGGGAGATCAAACAGGTTCCTGAGCTTTATTATCCAAAAAGTAAAGAAGGGAACTAGAGGGTCAGGTATACTGGATTTATAATTCTTACTAGCAGACAAGGGCAGAACAATAAGTAATGGGTGGAAGATCATTAAAAAGACATCCAACCTACAACTAAGAAGAAATTCCTTGACAGTGAGAACAATTAGTGGAATGAAGTAGCTGCTCCATCATTGGAGGTTTTCAAGAAGAGATTGGATAACTTATACAAAGTTCCTTCCTTGAGCAGAGGTTTGGAATAGAAGACCTTCAAGGTCCCTTCCAACATTGTTATTTGATGTACTACTGGTATGTTGCTCTTGGGTAAAAAATAAGATAGTGATGGATGTTAATTCTTTGTATTGGAACTGAAAGACAGTTGTGCTACATTGTGCCTCACATTAAATGCAAATGGGACAGAGCATCTTTCAATGATTTGATTTTGGCAGCCTACAAATATCATAATGATCAACTGTTAGGTGTTATTTTCATTATATGTTATCTGAAATGTATCTTTAAAAATATTGTTTTTGATTTATCAAATGTTTTTAATTTACATACAGGTGAGATAGCCATTCTAATCTGCTATAAAAGCAGCCATATGTCCAATAAATTCCCCAGGAAGCCACATTTCCTCAAGTCCACTTAATTGATAGAAATGTGGTTGTAAGAGCTTTATTCTGTCTGCATCTCTGAGTCATCCTAGCTATTACTTTTTAATGCAGTACATTGATTTTAATATGATACTCTGCAATTGTAATCTAACAAAATGAGTTGACTATGTTATATTAGTAATTTAACAGTTTTATGTTGAGCTCTTAAGTTTCTCAGAAATTTGTCAGATGTTCATCTATGAAACTGTAAGTAATTGTAGTCATTTTGTTCCAAGGACAACCCAACTCTTAATCATTGTTATTTTGAGATACCTAGTGCACATGTTGTTTATAATGACTGATAGTGAGGCTGCACAAAACCTAACTGTACCTGAAATATATTCCAGATTCTTTTTCAGAACTCAAATGGCAAGCATACAGCAGTAAATAAGCAAAAGTTTCTTACTCCAGACTGGGTAAATATGAAAATATGACTATACAATTGGTTAAAGGTAAAGGTAAAAGTCCCTCCCCCCCGCACATATGTGCTAGTTGTTCCCAACTCTACGGGGCAGTGTTCATCTCCGTTTCAAAGCTGAAGAGCCAGTGCTGTCTGAAGATGTCTCCATGGTCATGTGGCATGACTAAATGCCGAAGGCGCACAGAACACTGTTACCTTCCCACCAAAGGTGGTTCCTATTTTTCTACTTGCATTTTTACATGCTTTTGAACTGTTAGGTTCTTACCTACCTGGTTACAACCTGGCTATTTTTTATTGTTCTAATAGCAGTGAAGCATCTGATATTGCATATCTATATTGGCAAGGGAATAGGGAATATTCTCCAAATAAGGGAACAAAAATATTGGATTCCCTGTAGTCCATTATTTTGTGAGGGAAGAAACAGGTTTTGTTTTCCTGAAGCTGTAACTCTTACCTTAAACTGTCTAGCAGGGACCTCACACCATTCCTAAGAGGTCTGTAAGGGGGTGTGCATAAGTGCACCAGTGTGCCTACCGACCCTGTCCTATTGTCTTCATTTATTCATACCCATTTCCTCTGTTCATGTATACGTCCATGTTATATTTATACCTGTTATCTTGTACATGTTTGACAATCTAAATAAATAAGAAGTCAAAGGGACTTTAAGTGGGTGTAGTTTGGAAAAAGACCAGTGGCATAAGAAAGCTTAGTGGATGAAGGAAACTCTCAGAGTAAAGAAAGGATGTAGAAATGGAAAATGTCCTATAGCAAAGAGATAGAAGATATGAGAAAAAGAACTAAAGTAAGTAAAAATTAATAAAAGGGATAGTTTCTAAATATCTTTTCAAAAGCTATTGTACTATAATTTGGATATCCAGAGTAATTGTGAATAATATTCAACTGGTTTTTGAGAACTTAATATATGAAAGGTTTATACATCAAATGAAAGGTTATTTTTAAGAAGCAAATTCATTTTAAGCAATCATGTCATTTTAAAGTCACTAGCTTTGCTTCCACTGTTCCACATATTATTGATGTTCTAAATCTTTGAAGGTAATTTAATGTGGTATTCCTAAAATACCTTCCTTGACTGTCTGATTGACATTAGACACAGTGAGAGTAGCTTTTAAAAATAAATGTATTGGTCTAAGAATATAAATAGGCCTAACTGTTTGGTTCATTCTTTCTCTTGCTTCCCCTATCGTATGGGTACTTTAAGGACATAAAGAAAGAAAGAAAGAAAGAAAGAAAGAAAGAAAGAAATGAGGGAAGGAAGGAAGGAAAAAGAAAAAGAGAGAAAGAGAAAGAAAAAAAGAATCTTTTTAACTAGAAGCAATAAGATGAAACTGTAAACAAATGTAGGAACTGGAGAAAAACTGAAGGATCCTACACTGCTTCTTACTGATGAAACATCCCAGTTTCATCTGGGGTTTAGAAAAACACTTGTTTGTGAAAATATAAATTCTCTATTTATGTTGATGTTATTTCATTAAAATATTAAAGAGAAAGAAAAAGCATAGTAAAAAGACTTGTTTGCTAAGAACAAATATTCCAATAATATTCCCATAAAAATAAGACCACTATATTAAACATATTAAACTATTAAACATATTGTCCAAGATTGCCCAGAACATGCATTCCCTGGTTCCCTGGAAGATCTGTATGAAGTAATGCTAGAAGTGGTCGCCTGGTTAGATGAATTGGACATCCAGTTCTGAGGCCACTGGTGTACCTTGGCAGAAGTTTTGTATATAATTTCTGTCACTTTCTCATTATACACTAAATTAATAATAAAGTCCATGATGCACTATTTTCATTATTTTTCCAGTCACGGACGAAAAAAAGTTTCATCTCAGCTGCCAAATAACTTAAAATCTATTTGGACTTTGAGAGCTAAATAGGTACTGAACCTTTTTTTTAAAGAAATCTCTGGGAAAGAAAAATATTACTTCTAAAAATGTTTATTCCAGGGTTTGAACCAGCAACTTTCTATTTGAAACAAACAAACAAGCAAGCATTGTGAAAATTTATGGAGAAAAATGTGACTTTAACTGGTATGAGAGCACTATACGACAGCGGGCATATCCTTGGTTATTATTTAAAATCCTCTTGCACTGTGTTCATTTTGGGTTTTTTTTCTCAGCTGGATTGAGAATTCTGTCCAGTTGTAAATATCATAAAAAACATTCAAGGTGGTATTCATCAGGTTCTGACCAGTTCTGGAAAACTGGTAGCAGAAATTTTGAGTAGTTCGGAGAACCAGTAAATACCACATCTGACTGGCCCTGCCCCCATCTACTCTCTGCTTCCCCTGTTGCAGCTGATCAGGAGGGAATGGGGATTATACAGTAGCCTTCCACTGGAGTGGGGAGGGAATGGAGATTTTACTTCCCCGGCCACGCCCACCAACCCACGCCCACCAAGCCACACCATGCCCACCAAACCACCCACCAAGCCATGCCCACAGAACCGGTAGTAAAAATATTTGAATCCCGCCACTGGATGTCAGGATGTCCATATCCTCCTTCAGGAGAATTTCCCTGGTATTATGCTTTCTCTTTCAGGAAAATAATTGCTGAGCATTTTCTTATCTACAGATGGGACTTCTTGAATATATCTATATTTGTGCATTTGCATTTGCATGTATATACGTTTATATAGACAATACTGAAGCTGCCCAGAGTTGCTTGATGGTGAGATGGAAGGCATACAAATTTAATAAATAATTTAAAAAGTATATTAAAGCACTAGAATGCACATATATGGGAATATAACAACCAGTTTTAAAATGAAAATTCCATTCTTTCCCCTCTTTTCTCATATATTCCATATTTGATTTTTCTACAGCAATGAAACCACACAGTGGATATTCTTTTTACTGAAAATACAGAAAGTTGCCAATAGACATATATATCCTCCATAATTGCACTGCTGTTTTTGTCCCATTTACCTAAAGATTTCACCTCCACTCCCAAATAGCTTTGTGCAAAGGTGGAGTACTATTCCCACCCCTGCAAAGTAGTTAGTGAACTGCTAGTAGTATCTGACAACCTACTGAAGCATGCTCTCTGAAATGGGCAGGTATCTGAGCCAAAATAAAATGTTGCACTTTAGAAGCAGAGTAGTGAAACATGTCTGAAGTCACTTCAACGGTAAGTGGGGGATTGACAGAGAGCAATATTATCAGTTTCTGTTTTTCAAAAACAGTTGCTTGCCCATGCTGGGGAAGAGACTGAGCAGTGCAGATAAGGTTCAATCTTAATTAGAAATCAAGTTAAATGCAGTTTAGAAAAAAGTGTAAAATTGTCACAAAACCAACTAATATGCAATTATGGAAAAATAAATGTGGAATTAGCTGATGTGAAAATCATCTTGCTTTATACTTTCTGCTCATGTTCAGTACAGAGTTCCTCCAAAGTCTGCAGACTCTGTGTTAAAAAATAAAGAAATAAACCCCTCAAATTAAAGTTCAGTTTCAAAAAATACACATAAAATTTTTACTTTGTGCAAGCAACTAGGTGAGTGAGACTCTCACATTCCATGGGGAGTTTTAACTTAATGTGCCTCATCCTTGGCAACTTTAAGATATGGAAACTTCATCTAGAATTTCAAAGCCAGCCAGTTTCTTCCTGATTCATTGTCCATTCCCATGATAAAAATGATCATTCCTATAAAATATATAAGACCAAAGTCTAATACTTTTCTGCCCTAAGAAGCCATAAGTAAACAGTTCAAACGGACAACAGATTAACAGAAGCCATTCATAAGCTTAGTTAAAACAGTTATAAAAGTAGAAAACCATCAAGGCTGTATAATTATATTTTTACATTATTCCACAATGACAGTAAATATGACTCTTATTTTCTTGGTACTGGTCACATAATTTTTTTTTTAAAAAATGGAGCTCAGAATGATACACCCCTACTAATCTGGTCTTATTTGCTTAAGTGAAAATATGCAATTATTAAAGGATTTGGATAAGGGTTATTCTCAGTCAAATTTATCATGGAATTGTCTTGTGAAAATATGTCTTAGTTTGCAATATCACCTTGCAGATCCGAGTTTGGCAAAAGCTTTAGGCATAAAGTCCTGGCTTCACAAAAGGTATGGATTTTGCTTATAGTGTTTGCTTTGGAGCTTTTCTTAATAGCTGTTATTTATCTCTGCTAATTAATTGACATTCTTTAGTCGGAGGCAATTACACTAAGCTGTAACAATAAGCAACAAGATTATGAGAAGAAAGTTAAAAAAGGTTTACATGAAAGAATCTCATGCTCAGGTCTTATATTTTAGAAACTTTAGAACAAGTATAAGCTGTTTTTGCATACTACAATTAGTATCCATATCTTGACCTGTCAGGAAATTTCAACACTGAATCTGAATCAATAAGGGAACAAGGGAACTTTGTTGTTAGTTGCAAAGTCATGTCTGACCCATCGCGACCTCATGGACAATGTTCCTCCAGGCCTTCCTGTCCTCTACCAATCTCTGTAGTCCATTTAAACTCATGCCTACTGTTTCAGTGACTCTATCCAGCCACATCATTCTCTGTTGTCCCTTTCTTCTTTTTCTCTCAATATTTCCCAGGATTAGGCTCTTCTCCAGTGAGTCCTTTCTTCTCATTAGGTGGCCAACATATTTGAGTTTCATCTTCAGGATCTGGCCTTCTAAAGAGCAGTCAGGGTTGATCTCTTCTAGGATTCACCGGTTTGATCACCTTGCAGTCCAAGGGACTCGCAGGAGTCTTCTCCAGCACCAAAGTTCAAAGGCCGCAATTCTTTGGTGCTCAGCCTTTCTTATGGTCCAAGTTTCATTGCCATACATTGCAACTGGGAACTTTAGATATTTATTTGCCAGTAGGAAATATCTATTGCATTTGCTTCAGGGAAATTGTACCACCTCAATACAACCAGAGCCACTTCTTCACTACTTATGATTCAGCCACTAATACTAATAATAGATCTCCACTACTGTAAAAAATGTTAAAAAGCTGTCAAAGAAGAAGCAAGAGGCAGTCAAGAATAAATAAGTTATCCAACCAGAAATCAGAGCTGCAAAACATGCAGAAACAGTTTAAAGATTATGGACTGAAGCTTTAATGCCTTTAAATTTCTGACACTTTTTTAGAGTGCAGGGTTTGCTTTGACCTTATGCTGCAGAATAGTCTGGGTTCAGTACTGATAAAGGATAATATTTGCAGCTAAGGGTTAAAATGCGAGGTTCTTGGTGCGCTCTGATCTTGGTTGTTTTCTTGCAGACTTTTCATAATCCGAAATAGGTGACACCATCAGTGCTAATAAGGAGTGGTGTTTGCTCTCAATTTATATTCTAGTGGCTTGTCCTCTCAGTGTTAGTGGGAGTGGCCTTGGAGGTTCCTTCTAACAATGAACAGCCCAATCAAAGAACCCAATACTGACAGCGCAAACCATTAAAATATAAATTGAGAGCAAACCCCCCCTCTCAACTAGGCACTGGTGATGTCATCTATTTTGGGTAATGAAACATCTGCAAGAAAACAACCAAGTTCAGAGACACCAAAGACCTCTCAGCTTTGCTTCATCCAATTATAGGATTTTGCCATACCCATAATTAGTTGGAACACTTAACCTTTCTTGATAATGATCATTGTCTCTGCTGGAATTAAGGCTGGACAAGGTGTGTTGGCATAGAACACCCTGTGTCTTGAGCAGGTCTTAAGAAATAGCTAATTATCTTCCTTAGTGGAGTGATCAGAGGTGGGTTGCTACTGGTATGCACCAGCTCGGGCGAACCGGTAGCAGAAATTGGGACTGGGTGGCCAAATCGGTAGGGATGGCAGGGTGGCCATGCCTCCGAACTGATTCCTCGGTTGCCGTTGCCGGCTTGTTTTTCCACCATTTTTTCATGTTCTGTGCATGCATAAAACAATTTACAAGCAACTGTGCATGCATGCGCAAAGCGCACACGAAGCAAACCAGTAGCAATGCTGGCAGCAACCCACCCCTGGGAATGATGTACCTTTGTTAGTACTGATTGGAGTTTTCAGGGGTACAAGCAGAGCTAGTATATTGGTTGACTAACTTGGCTTTATTTTTGAAGAATCTTCTTATACTGGAAGGAATCAATTATGTCACAATCATGGCTTGCTGCAATATTTTACATTTTTTTAGGCAGCAGAATCAGGGTGAACAGCTATGCCACAGATATAAGGAATGTAGAAACAAGGGGAGGTATAGCAACAACTACATTTGTGGTCTTATATGCCTTACAGAAAATATTTGAGACACCACCTGTAAACAGTAGTCTGGCATCTATTCAATAGTTGTCAAACTGCTCTATTTATGCAAAAATATGCACATGTCAGATTGGTCAGCCTTGAGCTCATATTAAGAGGGCAGAGCTAAGTTGAACTTGAACCAGCACAGAAATTATCATTCCATTAGCACAAAAGAGAGCAAAGTTAAGGCTGTAAAGATGTTGAGAGCTGGAAAAATGAATGAATCTGGAAACAACCTTAACCTTGCCATCCCATTTTGATAAGCAGAGTTTAATAAAATAAGCCATCTCATCAGCTGCCTCATCATATCAATGTCAGAAAACAAATCCCCACTTAATCTGTCTTCAGAATTTTCAACATAGAAAAACAAAGTTTCAGGAGCATTGCACATTGTCTATGACAACTCCCCTGCACAACCGGAGCAGAAAGCCAACTGAATCTGCAAAACACAAAGTGATTCAGAACCACCTGAGGAAATCTGTTGCTTTAAAACACATTGTTTATGGAGAAACAATAATCTTTCAAGGAAAACATTGCTAAGCAACAAAAGCACAGAGAGTGTAAAAATATAATGCTGGGGAGTATTCAGGAACAGGATGGGCTACCCCAGTTTAGCTTCATGGCCTTAGATGCCATATTTACTTCTCCATATGTTGATGAACCCCGATATCTAGCACCTCCAGCCTCCGTTGTGCACATCCGTCTATGACAACTTGCCACTGCTAACTGGGTCAACTCACCATGGCCAACTCACAGGACAAGAGCTACACTAATATCAAAGTAACAGTGAAATAGAATCATTAATAAAAGGATGCCGAAGGAAGGACAAAATGAAATGTGTCTGACAAAAATGAAAATACATTTTAAACTATTTCAGATAATTAAATTAAATTGTGGAATTTTCCTGAAGCGAATTGGCCATGGAGAGTTGTCCTGCAGTGAATTAGCAGTGGCAAGATGGCCGTGATGAATTGGCCATAGTGAGTGGGCTGTGGAGAGTTGTCCCATTCCAGTAGTGTTCTGTGGACCATGAGAAAATCCTCTTCCAAACTTGAAACACAAGTTTGTCAGGATAACAAATTTGGAGTGTTAGTTTTTAGTTTCATGCCCCATCTCAAAAATGTGGATAATGCTAGTTGTATAATGTATTGGCAGCCCACAATATGGATATAAAATGCTGAAATAGTGAGGGAAACCAGTCTGTCAATAGCTATAAGAGACTCAGATGATTGATTAGGTCTTGTGTATGCAGAATTTGCTCAGTTGTTTCAGCTTTTAAGAAAAATTATACTCCAGTGCTGATGTGTTATAATCTCTTTCTGTATTTGGTGACCGAGAAAGCATTTATGAAGCTTTTATTCAATCTTTCATGACTTGATTTCCCACCCATATAACAGGTTTCTTGGAGGATTAGTATCATATAAGAGTTAATTACAGAAAGTGGAGTCTGCACATTTTTCAGCTCACTGCTTTTCACTTTCTGTACTACAGTCCTAATATATTAAAGTTCAAAACAAAACTCAGCAAGTCAAAATTTTATAAATGGCTCGAAAAAGCTTGAAATGTCAATATGAGCCAATCTAAGATTTTCTATGTCAGCTAAGCGATTGTACGTGGCTACTATGCACATGTTTTGAATAAACAGTAAATATATCAAAACAATTAAAACAATCATTATTAAAATAATGCCATCAGGTTCAGTAAATTCAACAAATTAAAGACAATGATGCAGCCATGTTTCTTTTCTCTACCTTATGTGGTCTTTCTTATAGGCCAGTTTGGTTTCTTTGACAGTCAGTAAATCTTCAAGGTATATTAGTTTCAGTGCATCTTCTTCACTGTCCTTCAGAGATTCTCCAATGTCCTTTGTGACTCTTCAACTTCAACTGACAACATTCTATGCCCACCTATTTTCCTTAATAAGTAGAAAAATATTATTTATTAATAAGTAATATAGATGCATTGTTATTTATAATATTAATATTATGGTTGGTCAGGCAGCCAAATGTTTACACTGGATTTGGCATTTTTATCCAGCTATTGAGTCCTTTCCAAGGACGTGGGATGCACACATATTGTTTGATGGTTTTTAAAGGTATTGTCATAGGATGTAAACTCTTTTAAGTAAAGCTGCACTTGTCTAATGCTGATTTTGTCAATGCCAGTGTTGTTCAAAAGGTCTCCATATATTTTGGGATTGCACACACTATCACTATCGGTACTGTGTTTGTTTTCTTTTGCCAGTGTTGTTTTACTTCTATTTGCAGGTCTTTGTATTTTGTGATTTTCTCCAGTTGTTCTATTATGCTATCTCCAGGTACTGCCATGTGCACTAGCTAGACTTTTTTGTGTCTTTCTTATCCATAGTTGTAAAGTGTGATGTGTAATGATGATGAAGATGACAATAGCTTCTACATTATTTTTCTTCCTGCAAATGCTGGAGGAACCCAAATGAGTTCCATGAATGTTCTTAGAAAAATGATGAGTGGTTGTAATTTCAGACATTTTATTTTAAAACTGGCCTAAAAAAGGAACAATATTTCACAAAACTCAATGGGTCATTGTAAATGTAGAGGAGAGATTAATAGAATTCTCGCAGATGAATCCATTGAGATGTATCCATTCAACCTCCCAAAATTGGGATCCCTGAGAATGGGAATATCAATATCAGTATCAATATAAATATCAGTAGCACTTAGACTTAGACAGCATATTGCCTCCTATACTCTGAGTTCTCATTTTACCAACTTCGGAAGGATGGAAAGCTGAGTAAACCTTGATCCTGGTTTTCCCACAGTATTCTATGAAAACTCTGAATGTTTGAGTGTCTCTAAAAATATATGGAAAAATCTGCATTTACTCCTCCATTTACTCTATTTTTAGTCCCCAATACAGGATGTCCTGAGTGAATTCAACTCCTTGCATAATAATAAGAAAGAAAATAATACTCCAAGAAGCTTTCAGATAATGTTTGTAGTTCTATAGAAAACTGGTCCTATTTCATTGTATTCTTTTTCTTTGTTATTTTTTACTCATCATTTTGAATTGTTCTGTTATTACTCTCACAATTTTAGAATTTTAGAATTTTATTAGAATTTGTAGGCCGCCCTTTTCCCTGAGGGGACTCAGGGCGGCTCACACAAAAACTGGGAAAGGGGAATACAGACATTAGGACAAAACATGTAATAAAATAGCAAGCAACAAACACTCATCATTCGGGCGGGGTAACTATCCTATCCCCAGGCCTGACGGGCGAGCCAGTTCTTCAAGGCTATGCGGAAGGCCTGGACGGTGGAGAGGGTACGAATCTCCACGGGGAGCTCGTTCCAAAGGGTCGGGGCTACTGCTGAGAAGGCCCTCCTCCTTGTAGTTGCCAGCCGACACTGGCTGGCCGATGGAATACGGAGGAGGCCTAATCTATGAGATCTTATCGGTCGTAGGGATGTAATTGGCAGAAGGCGGTCTCTCAAGTATCCAGATCCACTGCCATGTAGGGCTTTATGGGTGATTAATAGCACCTTGAAGCGCATCCGGAGATCAACAGGTAGCCAGCGCAGCTCGCGGAGGATAGGTGTTATGCGGGTGAATCGGGGTGCACCCGCAATCACTCGCGCGGCTGCATTCTGCACTAGCTGAAGTCGCCGGATGCTCCTCAAGGGCAGCCCCATGTAGAGCACATTGCAGTATTCCAGCCTAGAGGTCACAAGGGCCCGAGTGACTGTTGTGAGAGCCTCCCGATTCAGGTAGGGTCGCAACTGGCGCACCAGGCGAACCTGGGCGAATGCCCCCCTGGTCACAGCCGTTAAGTGGTGGTCAAATGACAGCTGTGGATCCAGGAGGACTCCCAAGTTGCGAACCCTCTCTGAGGGGTATAAAATTTGACCCCCCAGCCTGAGTGGTGGAATAATAACCAAATCTTTGGGAGGGAAACACAACAGCCACTCGGTCTTTTCTGGGCTGAGCACAAGCTTGTTCACCCTCATCCAGTCCATAACGGCCTCAAGACCCCGGCTCATCACGTCAACCGCTTCATTGATTTGGCACGGGGCGGACAGATACAATTGAGTATCGTCCGCATATTGATGGTATCTAATCCCGTGCCTGCGGATGATCTCTCCCAGCGGTTTCATGTAGATGATAAATAACAATGTTATTTATCACAGTAGAGTTCTTAATTTGTAACAGGGATTACATGTGAAATGTTATCATTAGTCTTAAATGCATCTGTCCATTGTTCTCAGTGCTGTAAAAATCCACAAACTAATGGAACAGAATTTTGATTTATCTTCTACCCTCAGTTTGCATTTTTTTTGGCCTGAATTGATAAAAATTATGTCACATGTATGTATCCAACACTGAAATATTGAAATTGCATTGAAATATTCATGTTCACAATGGCATTTCTACAGCCCTTTTATGTGTTACAATTTATAATGTCTTTACCCCTTCACTGTTACAAGATGTTTCATTGATCTGTAAAGATGTTTCTTTTCTTACATTTTTAACTGTCTCCTTTTATGCAAAGACTTCATTGTTAGAAATCGTCTTTATTGATGCTGAGAAGACTTGCAGGCAATTTGTGCTCCATTAATGATTCTTTTGGGGACAATTTGCATGCTTGCAAAGAAGTATGTCAAACTGGTAATGCTGAATAAGGATATAGGGCATCATCTGATACTTATAGTTGAACATTCATTTATAAAAAACGATGCACTTGTTTCCATCAAGCCATTAGTTTGGATTTGGTGAACAGTGATTACTGTTAATTTTGTATTGCATGCACATAATTGCTAGGAACTAGAACAAAGAAATATTTTTCTTTACATTTAATGCATGAAATACCTATAATGAGAAGGAGAACTGAGGTTGAATGGAGCACATAAGTGTTTATTACACCATTTTGAAATAGCCATATTGAATATCTCATAGCAAATAAAGGACAAATAAAATGGGCTTAAATAAATAATAGATAACTTTCTTGCTGTTTCTGTGGTAGATTTTCATTAGGTGGTATTGATGAAGGAGAAGTTTGCTCATTCAAGTTACAGTGAATGTTAACTTTTTTTCAAATTTGTTTAGATGAAAAAAAGAATTGTATGGCCATGACCAAATCTAGATTTTTAAAATATCTCATGATGTTCCCAAGTATTGATTATATTACTATGTAGCAACTTTGAGATCAGGAAAGTGCATGGCAAGAGCCAAATTAAGTTGCTCCTAATTAAACAATGAACAATGAGCTGAGGTTTCAGACTATACTGTAACTGTAAATTTAGCGATTCCACTTGCCCCCCTCTTGAAGTCTAAAGGCTTTCATTATCTTATCCATGGATACTACTGAATCACTCCCATCTCCCTTAAGAGAAAGGGAGAAATAGTCTTTTATGGATAGAATTGGACATGCTGTCTAGCCACTATGTATAAGAGGTATGCAGGTGTAGGTTTAACAACTGGTTCACTTGTGCATGCACTAGGATGCACTCTGTGTGTGTGTGTGTGTGTGTGTGTGTGTGTGTGTGTGTGCACAATTTAGAGAATACTTACCTTTCGGATTGCTGCTTGGGAAGGAAAACAGCTGAGGCACAGCAATCCACTCTGCCGTGCAACTCAGCTGAGAACATAAAGGTAGCTAAAGAGCAGGGGCAGGTGGGTAGGCGGACCCATTTGCTTCCAGCTGATCTTCAGAGCTAGAGGTTTGCCAGTCTCTAATTGCCAAGAGTCAGATACAAGTGAATGGATAACATATTTATGTATATTATATGTATAGATAGAAGGAGAGACAAATTGATCTTCTCATGCATAGTTAGTTAGGGGCATGTGAAGGCTGTCTAACTAAAACTGTGATTTTTAAAAAGGAGTTCATCATGCATTTTTGTAAGAAACCTTTCATTTTGGCTGTTTATGATGTGTCACAACACTTTCTGTCATCCTTCTAAGAATTGATCTGAGAAATAAACAAGAAAGATTAATAGGTAAAGGAAATCAGTCTCCAGGTCACTTATAATAAAGCCTGTTTTGAGCTAGTATCTTCATCTGACACTTAAAGAAGTTTCTAGATCACAAAATTCAAATGCATGAACTATTGTAAGTAGAATTATGTGAAAAGTTGGAGTTGTTCTATTCCTTATCAGGCAAACATATTGGGCTTACCCCTGTTAATCTGGAATAATTGTTCTTTATTTTCAAGACCCCATATCTTTTATGGAGACAAACATAGCAAATAACTGGCACACATTTTTTTAAAAATGACCGTATTCTATTGACATGGTTTCAAAAATGCCATCTGTTAGAAGTGGTGCTTGTTACCTCATTAATTCTATTCTTAGACTATCTCATTCTAAACCTACCTCCTTTTCCATTGACAGAAAGGAGGCGGCAAAACATATGGCAGCATTTCAGTTTTCTCTGCCTGGTAACAGAGTTTGTGAACTATTGGCTAATTAATCAAATGTAAATTGTCAATGTTCTTTTTTTAACATGTGGACAAAGCGCATGGCCTTTCAGGGATCTGCATAAGCTTCATGTGTCTTTATGTGACTGGAATTTTTAGTTTCCCCAGATTAGTACCAGATGTAAATATTAAGATTTGACTCAAGCAATAGGCTTTGACCTCTCTTCAGTGGTATATTAACCATTAAACAGAGTAAGCACGTGCTTAGGCCACCAGACCCAAAGGGGGCACCACAAAGTTGAGGAAGAAAAAATAAGATTTGTACAGTATGTACAAAGGAGGGGGGGGCACCAAGATTTGTCAGTGCTTAGGGCACCAGTGAGTGACTGATTTGTGTGACCAAATTGCTTTATGTGCTGGTAAAGGAATAAAGATTTGGAAGTTTGAATGTATCAGATGTGTTTTGCAGAGCTTAATGAAGGTAGATAGGGCCCAAAAGTCGACTTTCTTTTCCTAATGATGCAGGATGCTGAAATGTCTAAACTGTGAGAATAATATCCTGAACATTCCAGTGTTTCTGAATCTTTTTTGGCTTTTTGCAGGGCTCCAAATATTCTCAGATTAACAGAGTTGGACAGAGTTGGAGTTTGGAGTTTGGAGTTTATTCAATTTGTAGGCCGGCCTATTCCCCAAAGGGACTCAGGGCGGCTGAACAAAAGCCAAGGGAAATTACAAAAGTAAGACAAAACAATCAGACAATATGAACAATTTAAAAGCACAACAGACACAGCAAATTCGAGTGGGGGGGGGGAACTCAACCCCAGTCTTGCTGGGACAGCCAGGTCTTCACGGCCATCCAGAAGGCCCGAAGGGTGGAGAGGGTCCGAATCTCCACGGGGAGCTCGTTCCAAAGGGCCAGAGCAGCCACAGAGAAAGCCCTCCTCCGAGTAGTTGCCAGCCGACATTGGCCGGCAGATGGAATACGGAGGAGGCCTAATCTGTGGGATCGAATGGGTCTGTGGGAAGTAATCGGCAGAAGGCGGTCTCTCAAGTACCCAGGTCCAATACCATGTAGGGCTTTATAAGTAATAACTAGCACCCTGAAGCGTATCCGGAGACCAATAGGTAGCCAGTGCAGCTCGCGGAGGATAGATGTAACGTGGGTGTTCCGGGGTGCACCCACAATCGCTCGCGCAGCTACATTCTGGACCAGCTGGAGTCTCCGAACACTCTTCAAGGGCTGCCCCATGTAGAGTGCATTGCAGTAGTCCAGTCTTGAGGTCACAAGGGCATGAGTGACTGTTGTAAGTTCCTCCTGGTTCAGGTAGGGATGCAATTGGTGCACCAGGCAGACCTGGGCAAACGCCCCCCTGGTCACAGCCGACAACTGATGATCTAAAGTCAGCTGTGGGTCCAGGAGGACTCCCAAATTGCGCACCCTGTCTGAGGGGCGTATAATTTCAACCCCCAGCCTGACAGATGGAATACTAAGCCAATTTGTGGGAGGAAAAAACACAAGCCACTCCGTCTTGTCAGGATTGAGAGCCAGTCTGTTCACCCCGATCCAGACCCTCACATTCTCCAGGCACTGGCACGTCACATCAACTGCTTCACTGAGTTGGCACGGGGCGGACAGATACAATTGAGTATCGTCCGCGTATTGAAGGTATCCTATCCTGTGCCGTCGGATGATCTCTCCCAGCGGCTTCATGTAAATGTTGAACAGGAGGGGGGACAGGACTGACCCCTGCGGCACCCCATAATTAAGGGGCCTAGGGGTTGTCCTCTGTCCTCCAACCAACACTGACTGCGACCTGCCCGAGAGGTAGGAGGAGAACCACTGAAGAACGGTGCCTCCCACCCCCACCTCTCCCAACCGCCGCAGCAGGATATCATGGTTGATGGTATCGAAGGCCGCTGAGAGGTCCAGGAGAACCAGAACGGAGGCACGGCCCCTGTCTCTGGCTCTCCAGAGATCTTCGGTCAGTGCGACCAAAGCAGTTTCCGTGCTGTAGCCAGGTCTGAAAAAAGATTGGAAGGTGTCTAGATAATAGGTAATCGGTTTCCTCCAAGGACCGACGGAGCTGAGAGGCCACCACTTTCTCAACAACCTTCCCAACAAAGGGAAGGTTGGAGACTGGACGATAGTTATTCAAAACGGCTGGATCCAAGGACGGTCTCTTCAGTAGGGGTCTCACCACTGCCTCCTTTAAATGGGGAGAAAAGATGCTTCCTGGAGAGACGCGGTCACAATCGCCTGGATCCAGCCCCGTGTCACCTCCCTGCTGTTCGCGACCAGCCAGGAGGGACATGGGTCCAGTACACAAGTGGAGGCACTCACTGCTTAGATGGCCTTGTCCACTTCCTCAGGGGTAACAGACTGAAAATCAAGACCCTCCCCCGGTACCTCGGCTGGCTCTGCGCAATTGGAGTCCAGGTTTGCCCGAAGCCGAGCCACTTTGTCTGCGAGGAATTGACCAAACTCCTCAGCCTTACCTTGCAAAGGAGTGCCCATATCCCTCCCTTTAAGGAGGGAACGGGCTATCCTAAACAATGCGGCTGGGCGTAGCTCAGCGGAAGCTATCAGAGCAGCAATATGAGTTCTTTTTGATGTCCGGATAGCCCGGAGGTAGGTTCTGATGTAAGATTTTAATGAGGCTCGGTCTGACACGGACTTACTGGCTCTCCAGCGGCGCTCTAGGCGTCTCTTTTGGCGCTTCATCCTCCGGAGTTCCTCAGTAAACCAAGGAGCCCTCCTGGATCCACTGTTGCGGATCGGCCGTAGAGGCGCAATCCGGTTAAGGGCCCCTGCCACCGCCGAGTTCCAAGCAGTGACCAGAGTCCCGACCGAATCGCGAATAGACGGCACCTTGTAGGTCATCTAGTCCAACCCTCCGACCAGGCAGGAGACCGTACACCATTTCTAACAAATGGCAATCCAATCTCTTCTTGAAAGCCTCCAGTGATGAAGCTCCCACAATTTCCAAAGACAAGCTGTTTCATTGGTTGATTGTTCTCACTGTCAGAAAATTTCTCGGTTGAAAATTTCTCTTATTTCTAGGTTGAATCTCTCCTTGATCAGTTTCCAACCATTGTTTCTTTTCTGGCCTTCAGGTGCCTTGGAAAATAGTTTGATTCCTTCCTCTCTGTGGCAGCCCCTCAAATATTGAAACACTGCTATCATGTCTCTCCTGCTCCTTCTCTTCACTAGACCAGCCATGCCCAGTTCCTGTAACCGTTCTTCATATATTTTAGTCTCCAGTCCCCTAAACATCCTGGTTGCTCTCCTCTGCACTTTTTCTAGAGTCTCAACATCTTTTTTGTACTATGGTGACCAAAACTAGATACAGTATTCTAGGTATAGTCTTACTAAGGTTTTATAGAGTGGTATTAGTACCTCACTTGATCTTGATTGTAACCCTCTGTTAATGCAGTTTAGGATTGCATTGCCTGCCGCTGCACACTGCTGGCTCATATTTAGCTGGTTGTCCACTAGGATGCCAAAATCTGTTTCACAGTTACTGTTAGTAAGCCTGTTTCACCCATTCTTAATGTGTACTTTTGGTTTTTCTTGCATAAGTGTAAGACTTTACTTTTCTCTACATTTAATTTCATTTTGTTAGATAGGGCCCAGTAGATCTGTCAAGATCCACTGTATTTTGAGCCTATCTTTTAGGGTGTTAGCTATTCCTGCCAGCTTAGTATCATCTGCAAATTTGGTAAATTCCCCTTCTATTTCTTCATATAAGTCATTCCCTCATCTAAAATAATATTATAACTAAGAAGGTCCCTTTTCATAGTCTTGTCACAGTTTCTGGTGCATAGGTGGATATGCTGAGGTCCAACGATCAGTCATAACTCTCCTAAAGTTTCAGTTGTATAGTTTCCACAGAGGCTTTTTAGAAAATGCCACTACATTGTAAATTTTAGTTTGACAAATGTAATTCATGTCAAAATATGACACATGTACCATATATACTCGAGTATAGGCCGACCCGAATATAAGCCGAGGCACCTAATTTTACCACAAAAAACTGGAAAAGTTATTGACTCGAGTATAAGCCTAGGGTGGGAAATGCAGCAGCTACCGGTAAATTTCAAAAATAAAAATAGATACCAATAATGTTTTTGAATATTTATTTCAAAGAAAAACAGTAAACTAGCTCTGTAAGTGGATAACACGTTAGACAGCCTGCCATTGCCCATTGAATAACATATACAGCCTGCCTGTGCCCATTAAATATACAGTAGCCATTGTAAAAATTTGCTCTGGATAACAAATTATTATCACACAATACCGGTGTATTCAATGAAATACTTCACTCACCTCATGATGCTGATGTCCCGCTGTGATGATGATGTCCCATGCAGCCGCAGGAGCAATGTCCCGCCTCCTATGACACACGGCACAGTGATTCCTATCATTGGATCACTGTACCAGAGGAGGTGGGACATCGCTATGTGGCTGCTTGCCATAACAAGGAGGAGGTGGGACATCGTTGCAGAGCGGCAGGAGGGGGAGGAAGGGGAATCGTAAGACAGCCCTGCATTACATTAGAACGTGAGGAGGGGGGATGGTGCGGTGCGCGCTGCGCGGCAAACTGACACAGAGGGAGGGGAAACTCACAGGGGCGCCGGGCCATTCACGAGCGTCACCCAGCGGCATGGCCCTGCCCCTTTTTCTCCTCCATTTCGGGCAAATTTTTCACTGACTCGAGTATAAGCTGAGGTGGCTTTTTTCAGCCCAAAAAGTGGGCTGAAAAACTCGGCTTATACTTGAGTATATATGGTAAATAAAATCTCATTTTATTCTGGCTCCACTCACTTCTGGTTCTGCTTACATGGTCCGTCACAGCGATGTTTCCCCAAAGCAATACAACTGATTTTTGCGTCTGCCCAATGGAATACCCACCATAAATCAAGTGTAAATTTTGATTGTTTTCTCACAGTCAGTTTTTTATGAGTTTTTTTAGTTTGAATCCATCCTAAATGCATATTTTAAACCACTCATGAACTGGGCAAAAAAATGATAAAAAAGAGATGTACATAGAGAACTATTTTCTATCATGGATAAACTGTACTTGTGTATGAGCACTATTAATCAAGACATTACTTTAGACATGAAATTAATATTTTATTTATAAATTATTGGATCATTAAAGTCAATTATTGTTTATAGAGCCCTTTGGTTAAAAGATAAGTTAAAGCTGTAGTAAGTCCACTACTGAGTTTCTTTGTTTTAAGCCTCAACTCAAAACTTGTACTGATTATGTTGCAAGTATATTTGTATATTTGAGTCAATCTCAAAACTTGATGATTGCCTGGATTAGACCCTGCAGTTATTTTGACAAGATTTTCAGAAGTGGTTTTCTCTTGCTTTTTTCTGAGATAGAGTGACTGAGAG
The DNA here is from genome assembly GCF_051295495.1 of Thamnophis sirtalis. Taxonomy (NCBI): domain Eukaryota; kingdom Metazoa; phylum Chordata; class Lepidosauria; order Squamata; family Natricidae; genus Thamnophis; species Thamnophis sirtalis. The sequence continues at coordinate 134,214,260 of NW_028261381.1, read as the reverse complement.
TGTCATTCAGCTGACTTCATGTCTAAGGTGAGTCTTGAACTGACATTCTCCTGGATTCTAATGTAGTGCTTTAAATCATCTCACCAAAGCGGCTCTCAAGTGTATTTTAAATAGATAAATACTTTAATATTAATATTATTTAATATCATTTAATATTTAAAATAAGTATTAATACAATTGAGAGAGTCCAGAGGTATTTCACGAGAAGAGTACTCCACTCCTCTAATCACAACGTAATACCCTATGCCACCAGACTTGAAATTTTGGGCTTGGGGAACTAGAATTATGCTGCCTATGGTCTAAGCGTACTACACAAAATTATCTGCTACAATGTCCTACCTGTCAATGACTTCTTGAGCTTCAACCTCAATAATACATTTGCAAACAAAAGATACAAACTCAAGGTAAACTGTTCCAAACTCAATTGCAGAAAATACGACTTCAGCAACAGAGTGGTCAATGCCTGGAATCATCTACCTGATTCCGTTGTTACATTCTCAAACCCCCACAGCTTCAACCTTAAACTGTCTACCATGGACCTCACTCCATTCCTAAGAGGTCCATAAGGGGCATACATAAACGCACCAGCGTGCCTACTATCCATGTCCTACTGTCTCCATGTATTTGAACCCATTGACTCTGTTCATATTTATGTTTATACTTATACCTGTTATCTTTTACATGTTTGATAAACTAAAATAAATAAATAAATAAATAAATAAATAAATAAATAAATAAATAAATAAATAAATAAATAAATAAATAATAGTTATAACCATGTCTAAACAATGAGAATAACCATTTCCTGATCATCATCATTATAATTCCAAAGGTCTTTTAATCATGCTAAACTTTCAGATAAAAGATAATAAGTCAGTGCCTTCAGTAAAAACCTATTTCATTCTACTGTCAATAAGATAAAAATTGTCTTTAACCTGAATATTTTTTTAATATGGAGTTGGTAATGAACTAAGTGCAGTATCTTGAGGAGGCCAATACCTTTGTGGCTCTCATTCATTTGTTCTAGTCTTTTTAAAGTATATCCATTAGCTAACAGGTAAATTTGAGAGCAGAGAAATGATTATCATCCATTTAGGTACACACCCACAATTTTCTCTTTCAACATTGTGACAGTACACATCAGGCAATACATTCCCCTGACAGAATGCTAACCTTGGGAATTCAAATAGAGACTGTAAAAAAAATCTGGGTGATAAACTATTAGGTACTAAAAGATTAACAAATGAATGAAGCACAGACAAAGATTCAAGGCAAAAGCTGAAACAAATATTAGGCAGGCAACATTTTTAAAATATTCTTTTTTACTATGTTATTGGAATTGTGTATCAATAATAGCTCCAGGGGGGCTGTCAATTGGCTTGATTTGGTTTAAATAAACACTATTTTTTCTTATACTATTGATATAAACTGCTATTATAGCTGTTTCTTCCATGCTGTAAGGTATATAAATAATAGAATTCAACTACAGAGTATATTATTCCAATTAATGTTGCACCCACAGAGTGTTGCTCCTGACTTATTATTCAAAATTCAAGAATTTTTGTGCATTGCTTTGTACATCCTTTGTACATTCCAAAATTGAAGAACTGCACCTATGCACTTATGAGACTGATTGGTGAACTAAATTTGTTAAAATATCAGTAACATGCTTAAAAAAGGGTATCTTTAGCAAACATAGAAATCCATGTTTTAAAACAACATAACTTTTAAATAGGCATTGTAATGCAAATCTTAAAATTGGGTTATTCCCATAACAGGAAAACAACTCATATAGTATAATTATTTTATCTTTCTTTTATTACATTTATTATATATGTTATTTATTATAACTGTTCTTATGATATTATAGTTAATAAATACTGTAACCATATGCCCTTTATATTAGAAGACAGCCATTTAATTCAGAAAGCGGTTCTGTAGATTGATTTATTTTTCAACAACTCATTTATGCCCTTTATTATGGTCATTTAACTTTTACAGTACAAATAGTACCACTTAATGCATAGCCTTTTACATTCATGTGAACAATATGAAAATTGAAGGTTTTTTTAAAAATAAATTGTTATATAGTGTTTGATTTTAGATATTTTTATTAGAATAAATACATTTTTGTAAAGCTTTTCTCGGTTTGATCTTGAATTTTCCTTTGTGAAGCAAAGTTATAAAACAATTTGTTTTATCCTTGTGCACCTCTTTTAGATGTGTCCCCTTTTTCAGGTTTATCCCTGATTTTTTCCCATGAAAATATGATCAACATAGTTATAGGCTATACTAGTGATGGCGAACCTTTTAGGCACTGAGTGCCCAAACTGCATGTGTGAATGCCCAAACTGAAAGGTGCATGCGCATATGAATGCAGACATGCGTGCATTTGCAGCAGAGACCCAAAGACCAGCTGGCCAGAGGGAGGTGGGGCATCCCAACACAGGCAGCGCAGCAAGAGGTAAGATCTTTTTCTTTTGTGCGCTTCTGTTTCATCGTTTGCAGGGCAACATAAGCTCAGAAAAGAAATGCCAGGGAGATCTGACCTGGGGTGCCATGGGTTCGCCATCACAGGGCTATACCATTCAAAGGTCCAGGTAGGAATACTACCGCCCCTGCTTTTAATAATTGGGCTCTGAGAGATCAGCTCTCAGGTTTATTAGTGCCATATACAACTTTAAAAGGCTCCAGTATGAAAGTTATTTTTTATGCCATTTGTAGACTGCTGGCTTTGATAGAACTGCAACTGGCAATGATAGCTTTTGAGACAATGGATATTTCCTGCCTGACTGGCTATTTACTTTTTGTGCATCCATCCTCTTTACAGAGTTTCCCCTTTAGGCTGAACATAAGCAGAGATTACTCTGAACAGAAACACTGGAACCATCCAACCTTATTCTTGTTTTCAATCCATAACAAGAGTTAAATGTTGCAGATCTTCAACACTGTGGGATAAATAGGCAGACAGATACAAGGGAAATGCTGTATATGTAGCTCGCCAAAGTGCACCTTTTGACCAATCCAGATTTTCATGGTGTTGTGAAAGAAAGAAAAGAATTACAGCAGTTAAAATCACTTTGGGGAAAGGTTTATTATGAAAGCAAGGTGACCATGGAAACATATGAAATGCCTAGAACTATAAAATATTTTTAACATTAAAGGCCCCATTCTGAATTTGGAACAGCTGTTTCAAGTTTAGGCATCTGACACAGCTCTAAACATTGACTTATTTTAGGTCAGGCGAGTTATGTTTGTAGATCAATATTGTGTGCATTAATTTTAGAAGTGGGGATTCTGAATCTTAGATGTACTAGAAGGAACCAGAAGATGAACTTGAGAATTTTCACCTTGAAGATAAATGCAGAGATATGTCCCAAACATTTCTAGAAGAGATTCAGAAGGTGTACATAACATTGAATACGGGGGTCTCTTATGGCAGAATTAAAATCTATTTACATAAATTGTTTTTGATGTAGTTTTATCACATTTGCCATTTTTAGATATTATTTTGTTTCCAAAATGGTTTCTTTTTTGGGAATGTGTCTGCCTATAATCTGCAATTTTCATTAAACTTGTATAAAGCTTCTTTCACTCACCATTGAAAGAAACTTAACCAGGGTAATGAAAATTATGCTGAATGTTGTTAATATCAAAAAACTGTAAACAAGCAATCTCGAGAAGTGATCAAGGGTAGAAGTATACAAACCCTTTGTCCAGAATGTGTTCTGACCTAGGCTTCCTGAGAAAGCATAAATCGCAATCTTAGTTCCAAAAACCCTCTTTTATTTATAGGGTTGGAAATTATGGTCATTCCCAGCCCATAAAGGCTTCACAAACAGTCTGCGAAGGTTCCAACAGATGTCTGCTCAAGTTGCCACAGTCTTTCAGGGGAATGTTGATAAACACCCATCTTATTTGCTGCCTAATTACCTAATTACCAAATGCAGAGAAAGGCCAAACATAGCACAGAGTCAAACATAACTTTTTGAAGCTTGAACCAAACAGATGAACTAATTGCTTCCTGCAAAAACTCAAGTCCCGTTCACTCCTCTTTTATGTCTTATGGGAGGGACCAATCATCTCCAAGCCTTACTCCCAAGTTGACCCTGTTTTCTTAATTGTTTTTGCCTTCTGGCAGCTCTGCGTATGCGCACACTGTTCTTCTGCCTTGCTGATATCAGACTCTGGAGGCTCCAGAGGCAGCAAATAACTACCAGAAGGCCTAGACCCCCTCTCTGCCTCTAATGCAGAGCCCTCATCTGAGCCTTTCCCAGACTCCAGGACTGGCCCATGTTCCTCCCCAACCTCCTCACTGTCCAAATCTGTGGGTCCAAATAGAATGGCATCCACCAGGGCTTGTGGAAAGATGGCTTTTCTTTGGCTCCCAGATCTCTAAAATGTACTTGAAACCACTCCCTGAAGTCTCCTAACCAGGAGCTAATTTATGGGTTGCTTTTGAGTGATCACTTGTCTGAACAAAAATTCTGAGAAGCTGATCTATTCTCTGCCTCCTTATACCTCGTTGGTCATCAGTTTGCCATTGCTTCCCTAGAAGCCCAATGTATAACCATTTTCAAACCATAAAAAAACACCATAACTCATTTTACATAACTGACAAGGAAAAAAAAATAAAGAAAAGAATTCTAATCATCTCAAATATTTGGCTGTTTTTTTTAAAATGAAAACAAAGTTTGCAGCATATTCCAGTTTTTTTATTTTCCTTTAAAGTCTGCATGTCAGAAAATGTACATTTCAGTCACTAAGTGAGAAGTTAATCTTCTCTCTAAATGACTTATAGCATTCAACAATACAAAATGAAGACCCTTAACTCACTGTATTTTTCAAATATTATAGCAAAGCAATAACTGATATCACTGACAGTTAATTTTGGGAACTGATTGAATTACCTTTTCCAGACCAAGTAAGCATTAACACAAACCTCTTTCAGAAGGAATACTGTAGCTCCATTTGCTGTAGTACCAGCATATTATTTTGCTGTACTCTGGATCTTCCATTGATAATGAAGTGCTTGTTCTGAATTATGAAGCAATTTAAGGATGCCTTTTGACTCGTCAATGATATTGACAATTTAATTGTTATCATTACTTCACATGAACTATGACTTTGCAGTGCCTGAACAGAATATTAACAGGGGTAATTTCAGATTGCTGCACTGACACAGACTTTTCTCCCCAGGTACATTTGCTGTTAGAAGTAGGGATGGGTGCACAAGTCAATTTTGCTTCCTCTCCATTTCTCATATTTCAGACTTTAATTCATTCTGAACTATTGCTGTAACAGTCTGCAACTTTTTTCTAAAAAAAGAAATAAAAGAAAAATGTCTTATATTTCTCTTAATGCTAGTGTATTCTCACAGTGCATTCTGTATGCACATTTGCTTAACAAATGCCATGTATGCAAGTGATTTTCTGCTAGGTCAGGAATGGACAACCTATGACTTCTGGGAAAGATCCTAAACAATTTAAAAAGTAATAGCTGGAGCTGCTGAAAATAAGTGTTGCAGGGATTTTATTTTGCCATTCTGAGGAATAAAACATTAGTGTAATTTCTAATGTAATAATTGTAGACCTGCCTACAATTTTTTGGGAAAGTGCTAATACAAAGAAATACGCTTCCAGCCTTTCTAATCTTAAATCTTTGGTCCTGCATGAAATTTTGATGTTTTGAAATTTGAACGTAAAACATTCATGACAAGAGGGTAAATTGGGATAGTTGACTGGATGCATATGGAAGACGGCTCCACCACAAAACCGCGGTAGACTAAAGCGCGCTCGATGAAAGCGCGTATGTGACGTCATCACAGCGCGACGAAAACAGCACGCTGTGAGCGGTAAACTTAAAATTAATGCGTAAATCTAAACCTAACTCCCCCCAAACCTAACCCTAAACCTAACCCTAAGCCTAACCCTTAACCTAACCCTAAACCTAACCCTAAACCTAACCCTTAACCTAACGCTAAACCTAACGCTAACCCTTAACCTAACCCTAAACCTAACCCTAACGCTTAACGTAACCCTAAACCTAACCCTAACCCTTAACCTAACCCTAACCCTAACCCTAAACCTAACCCTTACCTTTACGTGAATCGGCTTGCTTTAATTTTATTTTAATTTAATTTTAATTTATTTTTAATTTTATTTGTCGTGCTGCTGCTGATGTCACGTACGCACTTTGATTGGGCGCGCTTTAGTGGACCGCGGTTTTGACGGGTCATGATGGAAGACACCTCCAAGTTGCTGCTTTGATGGAAGGCAGATCAGATTCAGATGGAAAGCAACCCCAATTCTCTCTATGAACCAGTGGAGGGATTCAAAATATTTTACTACCAGTTCTGTGGGTCTGGCTTGGTGGGTGTGCTGTGGCTTGGTGGGCATGGCAGGGGAAGGTTATTGCAAAATCCCAATTCTTTCCCAATCAGCTGGGACTCAGGAGGCAGAGAATAGATGGAGGCAGGACCAGTCAGAAGTGGTATTTACCGGTTCTCCGAACTACTCAAAAATTTTGCTACTGGTTCTCTAGAACTGGTCAGAGCCTGCTGAATACCACCTCTGGTATGAACTAATACAGTAGTTTCCAGAAAAGGAAAGGGATTGGGGAAGAACATAGGTATTCAGTGGGCAAATTCTTACAAGCTCTATCCACCAGTGGACCATAGATTTTCCATCCTTGGTTTAGGAAAAGATTTGTAAATAGGATGCTATCACTATCAATATTAAGTTTCAGACTACCTATTAAAGGAAAAGTCTTTTACTACCAGGAATGCCATTAGCTGAAAGCATAGTCTCAGACAAGACATAGGCCTCTTGCTGCTATTTCCTCACCAAGCAGAAGGACTACAGACATTGTCAGGCATGCCTCCTTCAATATCCAAGAAAGAAAAACCTCAACTCCATTTTAATAGAGATAAAGTACTTTTACTAGATATGAATTGAAAGCAGAGAAAAGGAAAGCAAGATCTAAGCCAAAAAGGCGCGAACATGTACATATCAAACGTTTACCCAGCACCCTCCCCCCAATTCCCCAACCCAATGTCCAATCTGCAACTCCCTAATAGCAATAGCAATAGCAATAGCAGTTAGACTTATATACCGCTTCATAGGGCTTTCAGCCCTCTCTAAGCGGTTTACAGAGTCAGCATATTGCCTCCAACAATCCGGGTCCTCATTTTACCCACCTCGGAAGGATGGAAGGCTGAGTCAACCCTGAGCCAGTGAGATTTGAACAGCCAAACTGCAGAACTGCAGTCAGCTGAAGTAGCCTGCAGTGCTGCATTTAACCACTGCGCCACCTCGGCTCCTAAGGTGTCATGTGGCGTGCATCTTCAAAAAGCCTCATCAAGTTGGTATGCGAGACGGTTGGCCTTGACCAAGTCCAAACCCAGGCCATCAGCATGCACAGAAGATGGTGAGAACAAAACTACCTTCTTCATAACTCCTCCAGCACCAGTAATTTCCCCTTTCAAATATCTCAAGCCTCCTCCCTCCCTATTTCTATGGCAGCCGATAGCAAGCAAGGAAAGTAGAGGCTGACAGACATCTTCTGCAAATGATGTCCTATTTTGGTTTGAGTGACCTCTTTATAAATATTCACTTAAAAATATATGGCAATATGTAAGAATTCCTTTGTATGGGAAAAAGAATAATACTCACAACATGAATTTAACTAAAGTAGCCAGGAGAAACAAACTTCTCTCCTATGAAATGCAAGGGTGCCTTTGCTGTTGATTAAGAAAGCAGAGTTAGCATTATACTGATCTTCATCTGCCAAATGTTTCTCTCTTGGAATGTCTGCCTATAATATTTGTTCTGCTTCATAGTCTGTTATGATAATACATTAGGATGATGCCTTTACTATTTATTTGGGAAAGCAGTGAGGGATGGAAGCTTTTCAATTACAGTATTCTCAATGAAATTAGAGCAATGCACAATATTTTAAAAGAAAAATGTAGGCAAGACAGAAAAAAAAAATCCTACTCAGCAGAGAGTTAAATGCAATCTTGTTCCATGGGCAACTGAAAGAAATAATCAAGGCTTACTCTGCCCGTAGGCTGCAAGAATCCAGCTACATTTTCCATTGCAATTTTAATTTGATAATGAAGCCTTAAAAAAAAAACACCTTACACTACTGTGGTAAATTCTCTAATCCACAGAAGGCAAAGTTATAAGTCAGAATGGCATTTGTATTATGGGCAGTCTAAGCTATGCAACATTAAAACATTGAGGATTTTTTTCTGGATAAGGAGCAGCTATAGTCGATCTGCCATTTTCAATTTGGCCATTCAAAACTGGTCTTAAATACATATAGTATATTGAATCCAAGATTCTTGTATACTACATTACTAAATCTGGGCCATTTTCAAGCTTTTGAAATGAGTTAATTATATTAATGCTCTTATTTTATATTCACCCTCAATAAACAATAAGAAAGACACTATACAAAGGCATCCCTAGTAACAATCCCTTCAAAATAGCAGATGGACTAGGTGATCAGCCTTTTTTATGTAATGCAATACATGTGATGCAGGTCAATAAGGCTGGGGTTTTAGTTACTCAGTGGTACCTGCTATTTTAAAACAAGGCACTATCACCATGGATACTCCTGCTATCATTGCATCATGTATTTATTGAGGAAACAATTAATTCAGTGCACAATTTATTGATTACAATAATATTTTAAAAAATCAATTTTGATGTGTCTCAATAAATGGAAGCTAAGTGCTAATTCCTTTGGAAGAAAGATTGATACCTGACATATAGCAATAGCAATAGCAATAGCAATAGCAGTAGACTTATATACCGCTTCATAGGCCTTTCAGGCCTCTCTAAGCGGTTTACAGAGAGTCAGCATATTGCCCCCAACAATCTGGGTCCTCATTTTACCCACCTCGGAAGGATGGAAGGCTGAGTCAACCCTGAGCCGGTGAGATTTGAACCGCTGACCTGCTGATCTAGCAGTAGCCTGCAGTGCTGCTTTTAACCACTGCGCCACCTTGGCTCATATTCCCTTATTAAGAGGGAATAAGCTATGTATCAACTCATAAAACTGACGCTTACCTAAGCATAGTGCATAATTCCCTTTTATCAATTGATAGAGCTCCTTTTTAACGGAAAGGATTTTTCTATAGTAACATTCAGCTTGAATTGTTGTTAGTTGCCCTTGATCAGCTTCCTAGCTGATATTGCTTTTTAAATGCCTGCTCAGCTTAAGTCAGGTATATGTTGTGTATAATACCCTTTAATAACCCCACAACCATTTCATTTTCTGTCAAGGCTCTCTGGCCACATTACCTGAATTAAACCAGGTGATTACTTAAATTGTGATGCCCTATTTTATCCTAGATAGTCTTTAGAATAAAACACATTAATGGATCCATCTTCCATGAGTGAAACAGCTTGAATTAGAGGGCAGAATGACAGTATTTCATTTCATCTGTATTCTTATCATATGTAGAATATGCATACTGGATTAGATGGATACCTACAATGGCCAAAGCCACAGTAGAGGTAAATAGCTCATGCACCCTTATTAATAGCATTAAAAGTCCAGAAAATCCAGTAAATCATATTTATTGAATCTCTGACATATTCTAGTTTAGCAGACTAACTCAGGATTTTGAATTTGGCATGTTGTTAAGGTGTTGAACTAGAAGCAAGGAGATCTGATTTCTGATCCACCCTTAGCTGTTGGAACTAACTAGAGGACTTTGGGCTTATTATTATTTCTCAGTCCAATATCTCACAGATTGTGAAGGAAAAATGAGGCTTATACAGGTAGTCCTCAATTTACAATAGTTTATTTAGTCACCATCCAAAGTTACAATGGCACTGAAAAAGTGACTTATACCCATTTTTCACACATACTGACCATTGCAGTATCCCACATAATTATCCCCATAATCAAAATTTGGATGCTTGACAACTGACTCATATTTCTGGCAGTTGCAGTGTTCCAGGGTCACAGGATCTCCTTTTGTGATTTTCTTACAAGCCAAGTGAAGGGGAAAGCCGGATTCACTTAACATCCATGTCACTAATTTAACTGCGGTGATTCAATTCACAACTGTGGCAAGAAATGTTGTAAAAAGAAGTTCCCTTAACAAATGTTTCACTTAGCAACAAGAAATTTGGGCTCAATTGTGATAGTAATTTGAGGACTACCTGTACTGTGCATACCAAATAAAAACTATAAATATTAATACAAAGTCTCATTCATTGAATTGTAAGACTTGAGTATGCAAATTCTCCACTGGCAACATATTCGGACACTGATTTATCTTAGACAACATTCACTTTCCTTCTACTGTAAACTTATTTAGTAGGCAAGTTCATGGGGGCCATAACTGCATGTACCCAACTGGAATGCCTTTAAATGCAATTTTTGACTTAAATCTAAAGAAAGGACTTATCAGTAAATTGTGCAAAGCCACTCTTGGGAAAAAATGCAATTGGAGTACCTGCAAGGCCAGTTGACATCGCTCTGTGCTTGAGGAGTGGAGGCCTGCTGTTCATGCATCATTCTGTGTGGATTATGTTTTTCTATGCTATAAGAGGTAGAATAACAGCACTCTTGGCTTTGCTCTGTGGAAACAAAAATACTTCATTATCCCATTCCCAGCTGTCTCTTTCTGGCAGTGTCATAGTGACAGACAGACAATGGTAGCACAAGTTTTCAATCAAAAGTTCAAGATGAGAAAAAAAAAACCATAGCTAAGTATAGGCTGAATACAATTTAACTGTTTTCTGGATTGGGATCCAAATCAAATTTTACAGTTGGTGCACAACCCACCTAAAAATTCAACACGTGTTGTTTTCCTCTTCACTGAATGTTTGGAAAATGTGTGTCTATTGAATAAAGATTTTCCTACCGTTCTAGTGTTCTATCAGTAAGTTAGCATGCTGTTCACATAGGTTAGTGATATTAAACATGAGGTTAGTTTAACGGATCATCTACGCTTAGAAGAAAGCTGTACTGACCTTATTGGACTGTATTTTTAGCAGTTTCATGGATGTAAGTAAACTTATACAGCCTAAAGGATCAGTTTTATCTTTGTCTGGAAGGTGTCTGAGAGTCATAAAAAGTAGTTCAAGGGCTGCTTTAGTGGCACAGAGATTTTGGTGACAATAGAGTAGTTATTCTGGGTATGAAGTGCTGAATTGTGTGTTGATTAGATAAGCTTTACCTTAAAGCTTCTCCTCAAATTAAACCATGTTCAAACAGCAGCATTTTTGTGAATGATCCGAAGCAGGAATCAGTAGTGATGGGGGATTTGGGTGATAGAATATCTTCTAAAGAGTAACTTATCTTAATGCAGTGAATGAAATTTTTCAATACTTTCTAATCTAATTGGTTGGCTTGAAAGGTTTAACAAACTGCACATCCCATTTATCCAAATAAAATAGTTTTTCAGCATCTGAAACTCCTATTTCCAAGATACTTTCTGTAGTGCTCACCCTCCATTCTTTTGTAAGGATAGATTTGCTTGGAAACATGCTACAAGTCACTTTAAGAAATGATAGATTCAGGCTAAGCTTGTAAGAGAATAGGTATTTTCACAATGATGTGATTGTAAACTTCAATCTGTACACTATGGTGCCACCATTATTGCCAAGATCTCAGAGTTTTATAATGAACTGGATCCAGAAATTATGAATGAAGAATCAGTAGTGGCTCACGAAGAATCAGTGTACTTATGTCTCCCTACATGTGGAGGAATATACTAAGCAGAATTATAGAACCAGGAGCTTTGCTAAGCCCAACCTATCTCACTGCTTAGAAACCCATAATTGAAATAGTCCAAATTTAGATCACTAACTAAATCCTTCAAATCTTAAATGCAATGGTAAGTAAGGATCTTTACTCAAAAATATTATGCCAAACATGGAACTGTGTGTGCCATTGCAGAGATTGTGTCTGGTATGAGCTGGAGAAGCAAATAATAGGCTTCAGAGACAAAATCGACTTTGGGATGGGAAAAAAATTCAATCCCAGTTCTTATTAGACCTGGTTGATTACTTGGAACTATCCATGGTGCTGCTTTTCAAAACCAAGAACCAAACAACAAATTCGAGGTTGCATTCAAATATTAAATTGTTTCCTCGTGGAACATTTTTTTTTAAAGAAAAAGAATTTGACTCACATGAGGAAAAATGAATTCATGAGAAATTTGTACATTTTCTCTTTGCTGATGGACATCTGTGGACTGAATTCATAATATTACTAATGTTACAAACTAGGTAAGGCAAGTTTACTAAATACAGTAAGTGTGCTGTCAGTGTTTCTGTCCTGGAAGAGAAGAGTGGGTTTTTTGTTTGTTTGTTGACAGCAAGAAAATTTCTAAATGTGTAAAGGTAATTCAATCAAATCCAGAATTAGCTCTCCCAACTGAACTATCCAAGCGACTCAGAACAGCTGAATTCAGTTTGATGTCTCCAATTCAAAAGGAGTCTAGTAGGAGCTTTTTCCGTGTGTGTGTGTGTGTGTGTGTGTGTGTGTGTGTGTGTGTGTGTGTGTGTAGGTCCTTTGAACTTTGTAGTTATAAGCAAAGAGTGAGTCTGCTTACATGTAGGAAAATGGGGTGGGGTTGGAAAGCTGTCCAATTAAAGAAGGAAATCAACCTGCAGACAGAGCAAAATTGCTTTGTAAATGACTGAGTACCATTAACAAATAAAGAAGGAATCCTACAGTGCTGTTTATTCACTCTTCAGTGCAGAATTGCAGTTTAAACATTCAGATGATTGGAGCAACACCCATTTCAATGTATTACTAATTGTAATCATGACAATTATTCTGCATAACTGCATTATTACATGAACTATTATAATAGGATTGCGACAAATAGCACAGTATACATCAGTTGGCATTCTTTAATTCAAAGAGAATACTTTTGAACAGATGCCTCACGTGAAGTGATACAGATTTTTTCATGCTGCCAGTTTAATGGTAAAAAGATCTTTACAGTAGACTGTTCATAATGCCTTCCATTTTCTGCTTGACCTCTATTATTACAGGTCAAACACTTAAGACTGCAAATCTGAAATTGCTTCTTTCTAAATAGTTCTACTGATTTTTAAAACAAGTCACTTGGATACAAGTCACCCTATGGGCCAAGTAGTCTTCTGTATCAAATAAGATGTCTAAAGAGGATGGGAAAAATCTGGGGTGGGGGAGGCATTTGTTATAGATTATTCTAATGTATAGCATGTTCATGTGATTTCTATATTCTGCTTTCACTTTATTCAAGGGGAGATCTTTTTCCTTTGTTGCAACTTCATGATTGCCTTCCATTCTAAAATTGTGGCACAGTTGGATATAAAGGAAAATGAAGTCCATCACAAATTTAATTCTGCATACGATTAATTTTGATCATTCTATCAGTACAGCTATGCCATTATGCGTCAATTCTGAGGCTGTTATTGAGAGGGCAGACAACTTTTTTTTGGTCTGGAGAGGACTTAATTTTGTTTTCAATTATATTGAGATCTGAGGTTTGCAAAGGGTATGCCTAGTAATGGGGTGGTGTAACCAGATGAGCAGGTTGAAACATTTTTTTAAGAATAGCAAAACATTTTTGCATGCTTCAATTTCCTAACCTAAGTTTCTCATTACCTCCATAGAAAGCAAAGCTTTTTCCAGCTGCGCATTCTGAGGTGTGTCTACAAGTCTATCTTTTCCAAATTGATGACACTTCTATTGCACTTAGTTCTGACACCTGAATTTGTTGCTACTGTTTTTAATACCTATCATCTTTTAATTGTGTTGAGTCTGTTTAATACCTATACCCATGATGGCGAACCTATGGCACATGTGCCACAGGTGGCATGTGGAGCCATTTTTCAGGGCACGCAAGGCTTGCCCTGTCAGCTGGCCGGCGCACATGCGCGTGCTGGCCAGCTGACTTCAGTCTTTTTTTGAGGCCATTTTTTGCCCTCCGGATCACGAAAAACTGAGCCTATGGGCAAACCAGAATTTTTTGCCCTCCGGAGCCTTCAGGGAAACCAGAGGCTAAAACCGGTCCTATGAGCAACCCGGAAATGATTTACTGTTTGTTCATAGTGTTGTTTTTGCCCTCTGGAACTTTCAGGGAAGTCTCCTGAGGGCCCCTGAATGCTTCGGAAGGCTCAAACTGGCCCTATGAGCAAACTGGAAGTCCATTCCCGAACTTCCATTTTTCCCATAGGGCCGGCTTTTTGTGCTCCAGATGCTTCAGGGAAGCTCCTGAAGCCTCTGGAGGGCCTTGGGGCAGGGGAAGAAAGGCTGTTTTCATGCTCCCCAAGCTCCTATAAAACCTCTGGAGCCTGGGGAGGGCGAAAAAAGCACACCAAAATTGGGGGGGAGCACTGGTCATGTGTGCATGCGCACTGTGGTCCTGATCATAGTAATATGGGTGTGGCATGCCCGCGCACAACCCACCTGTGCTCCCCCCGCTTTTGACATGTGAGCCAAAAATGGTTCACCATCACTGACCTATACAATTGTTTTCAGCTGTTTTTATTGTAATGACATCAAGCAACTTGGTGGCCAGCAGAATATGAAATTAGCTCTAGTGAATGCTACAGATTGCATTGTGATTAAATTTTCTATCAAGTAAAACTTTGATGAGGCTCTGCTTGGGGGGAGGGGTGTCCTAAAACTGTCTGGCAAACTTATTTGGGCTGACTGCTTCTTGCTAGGAGAGACAAGCCATGGGAATATCAGAGAGCTGTTACGTTAAATACTCTTGCTACTTGACAATGCCATTCAGATGCACTCTGACTTGAATTGGATAGATTCAATTGAGGTACCTGGGAAACAGTCTTGTGGAATTATTTGGAGTGAGTTTGAGTTTGTGACACCTAAGGGAGCAACCCTTCCAATTGTGAGCTTAGCCACTTCTTTGTTAGATTCACCCTGATACAGTGAGCTTAGCCACTTGTTCATTAGTTCATTCTCTGTTGTTAAGACTATCTTGGCAGATACTTATTGTTAGGTCCATGAAGCGGCTTCAGTTTCTTTGAGAAAGGGGTAGTCTATTCCCAGGAAGTCTTTGCTAGAGCCAGTGAGTCTGGGAAATTTGTATTCAGTCTCCAATCTTCCCTTTTTTGGTAAATGTTGTTGAAAAAGTGGTCAGGTAACAATTCTAGTAGTTTTAGAGGAAATAGATTATCTGAACCTCTTTCCATGATTTCAGGCTATGATACTGTACAGAGATGGCATTGGTCATGCTTATTAATGACCTTTGGTAATATACAAATGGGACTAGTTCACCATTCTAGCAGCTTTTGATAGCATAAATCATGTATCTTCTGGATGCAGGGATTTTGTATTTTCCTCCTTCTTTATGGTTGGTCACAATGAGTGTGGATTAACCTATCATTTGTGGCACATCTCATGGATCAACACTCTTGCCTCTGTTTAACTTTTACATGAAACTTATGGGTGAAATCTATTTGTTCAGAGTCAGGTATTATAAATACAGCTCAACTTTAGGCCAACAAGTGAGGTTATTGAGCTCCTATCCTGGAGTGTCAAGACAGTGCAGGTTTGGATTAGGGGGGCAGCTTAGGTTCAATTCTAACAAGACAGGGTGTAGATGGGTGTTTGGCCATCTCAGTTTAATCTTGGATTTTGCATTTCTTCACTTGAGACAAGTACGCAATCTCTGGGTTATTTTGGACTTTCAGATCTTGCTGAAAGGTGACAACTGCAGTCAAGAGAGCCTTTGTACACATTCATCTAGTGTTCTAGTTGAACCAGTTCCTAGACCAGGAGGTCCTTCAGGTCCTAGTCACCTCTTGAAAAGGTTATTGCAATGCACTCTGCATGGGTCTGCCTTTGAAGACTATTTAGAAACTATAATTGGTCCATAATGTGTTAGTGCATGCAGTATGATCTTGTGTATTATGCATTTTGTAAAATGTTATAACATTGTGATGCCACTTTCAACTGCTTCAACTTGCTGATTGTCCCATATAAAACTCTTCCTTGCATAGAGTCCAGCTACGCAGGAATCCCCTAACTCCAACTATTTTTGTCTGTTTGGTGAGATCAGTCAGAATCACACTTCGAATAAAGCAATATCATTTATAGGGTTCTAGGAAGCATGGCTGGATGGAGTCACTGAAGCAATAGGCATGAGCTTAAATAGAGTCCAGAGGATGGTAGAGGACAGGAAGTCCTGGAGGAACATTGTTCATGGGGTCCCAATGAGTCAGACATGACTAATATGTCACAACTAATAACAACCACAAAGGAAGCATGTCTTCTCTGCTGCTATGTCTCTCCTCTGACATAGCATTCTTCAGAGATTTGTCTGGTTTCCAATCCGATGACATTGAAAAAGTCATTTAAAACTTGACTGTTCTCCCTGCACAAGTGGTTGAGCTCCTGTAAGAAAGTTTGTTGTTATGCAGAATTCTGGATATTAATAAAATGTTTTTCGTTAAGAGCTGATTTCTAAATGTAAGCTGCCCAGAGTCATCTGGAGCTGGGCATATCTAAATTGAAACAAACAAATAAAAATGCACCAGCCTTCCTAGAATAAAGCAGCAACATTTTTGAAGAGATGAAAAGAAAGTTTTGAGCTTGCCTCAAATTGGTGAAGCTTTTTCATTCTAATTTGGGCTTCATAAATGCAGCTTGAAAAACAAACATGGTCTTGACAGACTGCATTGCATGTAAACTTAAATGCTTCCTGCAATATTTCATATCACTTTCTATGGGTAAACTGAAGTGCCAAGCGGGGAGACAGAGACAGACAGACAGACAGACAGACACACAGAGAGAGAGAGACACACACCCACACACACACACAGAGAGAGAGAGAGAGAGAGAGAGAGAGAGAGAGAGAGAGAGAGAGAGAGAGAGAGAGAGAGAATTTATTGTTTAAAAGAAGTGGGAAGATAGGCAGTGCAAACCTAAAGAAGTCTACTGAGAAGTACACTTCACTGAATTAATTTCTGATCAGGCTTACATATAATATGCTGCAATTCATATTTAAAATTTATTTATTTCACATGCACTCAAAGTATCCCACTAATAATAAGTCTCAGTCAATTTCAACTTTAACAAAAGACAAACAAAGCCCTCTACTTCCTCTTCAGAAGATTGCACTTAATTATGGTTACATTATACTTTTAAAGCTTACGCAAAATATATATTTTACCTTTTAATAGTTTTGCTTTTAAATATGTGATAGTGATATATTTATTTTGTAAAACAGTTATGAACTAGAATAACATATGCTGCTAAATATTATTTGACTGATGGCAGTGAATGGCTTAATTATTTTTTATTACTGTGCTTACTTTCAGTAATTTTATCAAAAGTTTTAATACATCATGTATACTCAAAACATCTTATTAGAACTTTCAATGTTATAAAATAATTTTAAGATTCAAGTGTCTATTACATTAATGTATATGACTTTAATATATATCTATATCTATAGTTATGTTATATATGTATATGCATATATCAGTCTCTGTATATATGTATATGTACATATATATATATATATATATATATATATATATATATATATATATATATATATATATATATATATATATATATATATATATATATATATATATATATATATATATATATATATATATATATATATATATATATATATATATATATATATATATATATATATATGTATGGAGATATACTCAAAGAAGGAATTCTCAGACCAACTCAGAAAACTTTTCCTTGAAAATCCTCAATGACTTCAGGAATCAGGTAGCATATAAAGTTAATGAATAAATAAATTAGGAAACAGTCAGGAAATTCCTCATTTTGTGGGTGCATCTTCCTCTATAAAACTTCCAACAGTCTTCTTTTTTCTCTTTAGTGCTTTCTTTTTGAGGATAAGCATATCTATTTCTTTTCATTGTTCTTGATAGGATTTTACCTCCAAACCCCTCACCCTCTTTGTGGCTGTTCTCTGCACTATTTCCAGTTCCTCAGTATTCTTTTTGTATTGTTGCAACTGGAATTGGACACAATATTCCCTGGAAGAGACAGAAAATGGAATGAAATAGACGAATGTTGTCTTTAAATGGGGTGGGGTGGGTTAGAGAAAATGGAGTGGAAATGGAGGCAGAAGAGAGAATGGCAGGGAAATGGCAGACTGTGTGAACTGCAGAACAATTGTGATCAATTGGAGCTGTACTACAAGATAAACAATCAATTAAGGAGGGATAATGATAAAAGGGAATGGATTTGGAGAAAGGCAGAGAGCACACAAGAAAGAAAGAAAAAATTGATTTAAGAAAGGGAGGGAATAAGCCCAGGTCTGTCTCTCTCCCTCTTCAATTGAACCTGCACAGAATATTCAGTTAGCCTTTAGATAGTCAAGTTTTGTGTAGTAATACAACATACTGTATTATTGATATGCCAACATCAAAAAGTCCACAATTTGGACCAATGCTTTGACAACAGTGAAACAAACACTGCAATAATGTTAACCCTGAAAACCAGAAAGCCCACCGATTTTTCTGAAGTGTTTTTGAATCAAATGATTTAAAGATTCAGTGTGGGGGTTCTGACTGAACGGCATGATTTCATGGAATCTTCCTTAAAACTCCAGCATAGCATTGCACAGGCCTACAAAGTGGGTCCAGCTTTACTAAGCCCACATTCCTAAGCTCTGCCCATCATCAGCACTAACACTGCCAACTGCCTACATACATTAGGTGATTTTTCTAACCTGAAGTATAATTTCAGAGGTTAGAAATAATTGCTGCGTAACAGATGATTGCTTAACAGGAAGTCCTATTTGAAAATTTAAAATGAAAAAAGATGATTATCAAATTATGCTGATAATGACTTTTTGATGAGGAATGAAAAAAATAGCAAATATGCCTTTATTAATTTTTAAAATAGTATGAATTCTAGTAGAAACTATCACGCTGTTATTAGCTGTCACAAAGCAGTAAGCTCTAAACCTATTAATTCTTTTAGAGGCTTGGTTGTTGGCAGTCCATTGTATCTGGCTGATGACTGTTAGCATCTGAAGGAGACTGTCTACTAGTTTATTGCGACTATTGAAAGTGATGGAGGCAGGTTTGGGGAAAAGCATGCCAGCTTGACTCCACTCTTTCTACTTCTTAGAATGGCATTTCCTGCAGACACAATAGTTAGAAACTAACTATGTGCTGGAAAGTGATTGCTAAGTTAGTGAACTGAAAGGTTTTTAAAGGATTCATTAAGTCACTGAAATAGTTTTGTTGTAAGAAGACATAAAAGTATGGCCATGAAAGATCTGAACTTCATTAGTCATGAAATAAATTGAAATAAATAAATGCATCTTTAATAACCAGGCTTAGATTATCTTACTTTTGATACAATATGTGAAAAACTAACTCTCTGGAGAGGACTTGAAATGTCATGCTGGCCTCTCTCAGCAACCAAGAAAGAAACCAATTTAACTCCATTTTGCAGAATTAAGAGTACTTTTACTGGTTATGAAAAGATAGCAGCTAAGCAAAGCAAGATCTGAGGCAAAAACGTGCGAAATCATAGATATCAATATGTGACCCATCCCCCTCCCCCTGGTAAACCCATCCCATAAGCCCAGTGTTTCCCAAAGTGTGGTACGCGTACCCCCAGGGGTATGGGAAGAGTTTGGTGGGGGTATGCGTTGCACCGGAGTTTGGTGGGGATCACGTGGGAATATAACAACAGGAGAAGTTATCTTTAATGTTATGAATACATTTATGCAAGAGAACAAAATTGATTGGAATAGATGTGTTGGAATAAGCACAGATGGAGCAAAAAGTATGGTCGGAATTAATAAAGGACTTGTTGCAAGAATTCAAAATGTTGCTCCAAATGTCATATCCACACATTGTTGCATACACAGAGAGGCTTTGGCAACACGTAAGATGCCTGCTGATCTACAGAAAGTTCTGGATGAAAGCATGAAAATCATTAACTACATTTTTATGTAGTTATGAGGGGTACTCAGCGTTTTTTATGAGGGGTACTCAGCGTTACGAAAATTATAGAAGGGGTACACATATGTCAAAAGTTTGGGAAACACTGCCATAGTCCAATCTGTAAATTCCTCAAGTGTCATGTGAGTTCCATCTTCAAAAAGCATCATCTGGTTGGTATGCAGGACAGTTGGCATTGGCGGGCCCAATCACTATCTCTAGCATGCGCAGTAGAAGGTGAGAACAAAACTCCCTTTTCACAATCTCTCCTGTACTTAAAACTTCCCTTCCCAAATACCATGCCTCCCCCTCCCCGTTTCAATGGCAGCCGAAAGCAAGTAGCGAAACAGAGTCTGACACGAATGCTATAAAAAGTCAAAGGAAATTGAAGAAGAGGATGACCAGTAGCAAAGTGGATGAACTCAATTACAGTAGTGATCTAAGTGTGCTGTTGGATGAAGTTGGAGACAGATTACCATGGAAAAAAATATATCTATGTGATCATGAAGATTCAAAACCAGCTTGAGGGCACATAATCAATAATAATTTAAAAAGTGATTTAAAGTTACTTGAATGTATAGAAAGTTAGCACTCACCCTTCTCCTAGAAAAATGAAATATTCTAGGAAATATTAAAAAGGCAGAATATTTCCCCTAAAAGAGAAAGAAAATCTTACGGGACACAGAAACTCAGTCCCAGCAGATATTTTGGTGCCATCTTATCTACAAGAAAAAAAGATATTCTTCTCCAGGGTGATAGGATTAGCCCTCACTCAAGATCCAAACAAGGACAAAGTCATTATAGGAATTGCCGAAAGCCCCTTCATTATATCACCCAGCAAGATTCAACCATGCCTGGGACTCAAGACAACTTACGAAGTTACCCCTGCATGGCCCATGGGAGTCTGACAACCAATCAGAATTCATTTCTTTCAAGGAACAGGAAGCTAGTTCAAAGCCCAACAGAGGGTATCTCTCTCTCCCCCCCTCTCTATGTGTGTGTGTATGTCTCTCCCCCCCATGTGCTCGATTGCTCAGGACCTCAAACCATGTGGTCCTGTCCACCATTAAAACCATCTTTCCAAGAAGTCTCCATGTTTCCAGTGTCTTTCTTCCCACTTTGAACTGAACCCAGATGGACATCACACATGTGACCTCTCAAAATTGTTCACCCCCTTAGAAATTCACAGTAGAGAAGAGGAAAAAAACTACCACCTCATTAATGGCAGTAGCAGCCCGGATTGAAAGTGCATTGGGTTCATAATATGGGCATCACAGCATCTTATTCCATCATAGGGAACAAGGTGAAAAATGCCATGGGGGTTTTGTATCACACTTTAGCTAACTGGATTGATCTGGGGAGTTTACAAGCCAAGTATTTAAAATGTGCTGCCTGTGGAGAAAACAGCCATCAATATATCAATGAACACAACCACTCTAATTTGCGTTTGATCCTGTCCCTTTTTAAATGACTGCTATTATTACAACTGCTGACAATTTAACTGTGAAGTACATATATAAAAGGATTTCCTTGTAGTGATTCTGATTCTCTTTGCCTTTAATTTTAATGGATGGCCTCAAGTCCTCTCACATTGTATGCTTGTGAAAGAAAAACGTATAGATGTAATTCATGCCACACATGATTTCAAATAAGCCACATGCGATTTTACAGCCCTTTGTTTATCACGTGTTTCAAGCTAAGGAGTTCTTATAAAGCAGCTGCTTACAATAATTTTTCTCATTTTTTTTTCCCGGCTCTTAAAATGGCATGACCAGAATATCTTTTCTGAAGGACAGGGACCAGAAGTGCAACAATGCTCCAAATCTGTCACACCAGTGACGTCCATTGAGGTTTATGGCTGGTGAGGCACTGACATCATCACAATCTTTTTATTAAAATGTCTTTGTAATACAGGGCGTTTTAATAAAAGGATCCGCGGCATTTTGTCCCATCCTTGCATGTTTCGAAGTGGTGGCAGGTAAGAGAGTATCGCCAAAAATCATATGTGGTGACCACCAGGGGCCAAAATTTGCGGGGGCGGGGGGGGACAAGGAGCTAAGGAGTTCCTTGTTGTGTTTTCCACAAGGGACGACAGTCCCTCCGAGGGGGGGGGAAGGGGGAGGAGAGAGACAGAGATGATGAATGATGATAATGAAAATTAACTATCAAAAGCCTTTTGAGTTTGACAATATAATAGGTTATCCAAAATGATAAATAATCTTATTTTCAGTTGCATTTTTTGCCATCTCTGTTATTTTC
This sequence comes from Thamnophis sirtalis, assembly GCF_051295495.1. Lineage (NCBI taxonomy): Eukaryota > Metazoa > Chordata > Lepidosauria > Squamata > Natricidae > Thamnophis > Thamnophis sirtalis. Next base: position 134,192,055 of record NW_028261381.1, on the reverse strand, counting down.
TTTTAAAAAAATCAGACTTGTTTCCAATTTGTGCCTTCCGGCAAACTGCAGTTTTCTTGGCAAGAGATCTAGCTTGCCATTGCTTTTTCATAGGTCTGAGAAAGTTTCTTTCTTTCTTTCTTTCTTTCTTTCTTTCTTTCTTTCTTTCTTTCTTTCTTTTCTCTTCCTTTCTTCCCCCCCCGATTTGTTTCCCTCTCTTTTCCCTCTCTCTCATTCTCTCCTGCCAGCTGTCTTTCATTTCTCTCTCTCTCTCTCTTTCTCCCCTTTTCTCTTTCATCTCTTTCTTGTGCGTGCAAGTAAAATATGCTTCTGGGCTGGGATCACGGTGGCGGGGACAGCGACTACTTCCGCTGCTGCCACTGAGAAGTGAGTACCTGGCTGCGCTGCAGAGGAGAGCTACGCTGTGCAGAAGACTCTTCAGCATCAGATTCAGGTCCCCTCCATGTTGGGTTTGTGTTCCCTCCCTGCACACAATCAGCTGCTGCTGCTGCTCCCCATTTCCCTCCTTCCTCAGCCAACATGAAGGGGACCGCAGCTCACACTAACCTGAGTCTAGCGCTGAGGAATCTCCTGCACAATGTGGCTCTCCTCCGCAGCACAGCCAGTTACTCACTTCTCAGTAGTGGCAGCGGAAGGAGTTGCTGTCCTGCTGCTGTGATCCTGGCCCAGGAGGATATTTTGCTTGTGCGTGCACAAGAAAAGGGCTGGAGCTCTTCTCCTTTGACACCCATTGACACTTTTGCCCAGTGCTAAAAGCTGCCCCTGTCCTCCCCCCCTTCCTCTCCATAACTTTCCCCTGAAAGCTTTTTCCCAAATAATACCAGCAGCCATTTCATCTCTACCAAAGTAGATACATAGACATGCACACATACCAAACAAAAAATAAAATAAAATAAAAAATGGCAGAAATGGAGAAAGAAGTGAGCCCTCCAGAAAATAAATGAAGCAGGAAGATGGCTTATCCTGTAAAAAGCGAAATCAATGAAGAAATGATGCTACATCTCTGCACTCCCCCTTTACTGTCACTGTATAGCAAGTGAGAAGGGAAGAAAAAGGGAAGAGGGGTAGCAACGGTGCCATTGAGTCATAGGAAGAACGAGCACCCTCTACTATGAGGCAGGAGAACTGCGTGCCTCACCTACCTCTGGACTTTTTAGGCTTTTAAGTCTCACTTAACTCTGCTCGAGCGATCATAATACGCCTAAAAAGTCAGACTAGATTAGGCACGCAGTTCTCCTGCCTCATAGTAGAGGGCACTTTTTAGAGGCTTTTTTAAACAGTTAGGCAGAGTCATCCACAGTGAGGCAGCAGCTAGCTAGCCTCACCTCAGCACTCGCCTTTTTCCTTTTACATTTTTTTTCTTTTCATAATGAGAGCGGTGAGGCTATGCCTCACCTGCCTCACCTGACTGCACATCACTGGGTCACACCATAGATTTATGTAAGAACATTAGCTGTTCTATTTTCAGTTACTTTCCTAAAGAATCCAGGCCCAGTAGAGAATAGTTGGAGAATAGTTGGAGAAAATGTGCAACCTGCCCTTAGTTTCCAGGGATGGGGGAGGGGGAGAAGGGATTGAGAAAAAGAGAAAATGTCATCTGAGAAAATGTTGTCATTTCTACTAGATTCTGACATAGAATTAATTCATCTCAGTGTTGCTTCCTCAAAATTAGTTGGGAATGGAAATTTATCAGAAAAGTATGCCTTTCATTTTGAAATAAGACAAATAGTGCTATCCCTGAAAAACACCCTGTATGATTTGCTCCCTGGGAAGAACATTCAGTTGCTATGTGAACTGTCCCTTTTTGAAAACTTTGCTCTAACTTCCACCCAGTGCTAGAAACTAGCCAATATTAACTTTTGATATAGTTTCAACAAGAATAAGTAAGAAATATAGCCATGCCCTTACTACTGCAAATAGAAAGCAGTTCAATAATCTCAAATGAAGCGATGGATTTGAAGATAGTACTGAGGATACTTTGATCTGGATAGACTGTACATATCAGACAAATATATCTATCATCAAGCTGTAGCCTCTGATTAGGTTAGCAGAAAGTGGTCTACTGATAGCTACATTGTGATTTATGGCGAGTGGTATCTACTAGGAAAGCATGAACTACCCTGTTTGAATCTTTGATATCAGCTTACAGAGAAAGTGCTACACAGCTAATAGTGACCTAAGGTCAAAGACTCTTCTAAACAAGCCGATCCATTCAAGTCTTCGCTTGTTCATTGGGGAATGACCTAGCTGATGATAGTGCCTGTAGTAATGAGGCCCGATTCTAAGATATGATCAGGCAATGAACATGCTGAAAATGAGGTGCAGTTTATATAATCCATTATAAACTCTGCTGATTAGATAAGCAACAGCATTATGATGTTATGAAAAAATGACTGAACAAGGAGAAATAGAAATTAGTAACTTGATGCTCCTTCAATTGCTTGGATCCCGGAGCAGCAGTAGCAGCCTACCTTTATCCATGAAGTTGTTTTCCCCCTTTAAATCCACACATTTTTTTCTCTGCCCCATTATATTAACTAATTGGTTGTCATTCCACTGTTCTCTTTATGAGCCTTTTATAACCAGCTTGCATTACATACTTAGAAAATTTATTGGTCTATGGAAGAACCAAACTGTATCTCTTTTAACAAAATTGGGTTCTTCTGATAGCTAAAAAAAAAACACCAAGCAAACATAAAATACATGGAGGTCACAGAGCCTTTCTGACAACACTGCAACTTGATTCCCACCAAGGTTAAGAAGAGACTTTTCACTATTTCTTTTTATACTGCACCAACGATCTGAAAAGAAAATCTAAGCAAGATTGGAACTGATTTCCATTTGGGAGAGAAATCACGAATAAATTCAGAACTATACAATAAACAGGGAAGTCTAAAAGCCATCTAAGGAAGCACATGGCAAGCGATATCCAGATATGAAAAATATAATTATACAAATGAATCCATATGGTCATTGAGAGCTTGAACTCAGTTCAGGGAAATTTTTATATTTTATGTTTACTGTTTTTCTTTTTTGCTGACTGTGATCAGTGTATTACAGTGAGGTAGGGAACTTAGAATGGACAGTACCAGATTGGAAAAACTGGTTTATATAATACTTGCAATAGTATCTGATTTCTGAACCTACTTCAGTGGTTTTGGAGGTGCAGAACATCAAAATCAACAAAATGGTGAATAGAACAGTGCAGCACAATTCCCATCCCACTCTTGTGTATATCATTATTGCATATATATTCAAAAGGTTTGCATCACAATTCTTCACCCACTAGCGTGCAAATTTTGAACCGCCTTTGCATGGTGAATCTTTGTGGGGCTGACATTGTCAGTATGCGAGATGTTGAAAAATAAAACACATGCACATAGGATGTACTCTGGATCTCCTAGCTCACAGATACTAAACTTGATCACGTCATGGGCCAGATTGTGATGTGTCATAATGTTTTCTGTGGAGCCGGGATGGGTGTGGCTTGCACAAGGCGTATCCAGCCTGCAGGCCACCAGTTTGACAGGCCTGTCCTAGGTTATCCTATTGCCATCAGTTGTTACTCTGGTTAATTTCTATTCTTGGAAAGGAGAAAAGGCAACACTTTTCCTAGGCACAAATCAGCTTGTTTATGCTCTGACTGACGTGACAGAGATAATGGAAAGAGCTGGGTGGCAGGATAGTAGCAGCATTCAAAGTAGAAATGCAATGCATGGCAAATTTGCACATATAAATAGGTTTCATTTTGCCTTGTCTTGTCTTTTCATTCTCTGCTTCTCTCACACTTGGTTTGAACAGATAGGTATAGAAGAAAGAAGCAATATTGCTATATCACTCTGCTTTGTGGATATTGCTATGTGCATGCACATGCCTCCTTTTCCTCATGGTTTTTTCAGTCAAATGTCTTTGAGATTTCATGCTGAGAATCTATTTTAAATTTGCATTTGAACTAATGTGGGTTTAGGGAGGATAAAATAATAGGGCTATACTATTTTAATGATTTTTCCTCTGTTTTTCTCAAATATTTAATCTTGTCACTATTTTTCAACCCCTCAAATGTCTCTTATTCTGCATCTCTTTCTGTAAATATTTTTTCCCTTCCTTCTGTAGAGCCGAGGGGGCACAGTGGTTAAATGCAGCACTGCAGGCTACTTCACTTGACTGCAGTTCTGCAGTTCGGCTGTTCAAATCTCACCGGCTCAGGGTTGACTCAGCCTTCCATCCTTCCGAGATGGGTAAAATGAGGACCTGGATTGTTGGGGGTAATATGCTGACTCTGTAAACTGCTTAGAGAGGGCTGAAGGCCCTACGAAGCGGTATATAAGTCGAACTGCTATTGCTATTGCTATTCTTGCCTGCCAGCTTGCAACTCCAACCCTTCAAAACCTCTCTCCATTCTGCTATTTGGACATACCCATAACTTCTCATTTTATATTTGGCTTGGTATAAGCTTCATAAGAGGCTTGCTTTATTGAAATAAGCATTTGTTTATATTTTATTTATATTTCATATTTCTTAACCGCCCATCTCCCTCAAAAAATTGGAATGTACAGGCAGATAAACTTAAAGGATCTGCTGTGCCAAAGACATATTTTTAACTTGATGCTTGTACAGGATGTAGATAAACGTACTTACATCATGCTATGTCTAAAAGTCTCAGCAAACACAAACATAATGGATTCTTAACATATTATAACTGTTAATTGATAAGGTCCTTGCAATCTGTCTCACATGCTACTTGCATCCACTTAATCAATCTGTCTTCCCCTCTCTTTCCCCAATTAAGTGGATTGTGTTTTTGAGAATACTTTATCGGAAGATGACTGATGGGAACAGATCAGTAATGATATCCTATTATCTTCACTACCAGTTCGGTAGCAGGAGCACACACATCATGCTCACGCGCAGAACATCTGGACATGCACAGGATTGTGATAACGTCTCCTGGGTGGGCAGAGCCTTGTGCCGCTGCCACTACCAGTTTGCCCAAACTGGTGTGAATGGGCAGAATACCACCTCTGGAACAGATGCATGGCTCCCATTGACTTCTTTGTTGTGGGGATTCCCTAGGTTCAGGATTCCCACATCTGGAGGTTCCCTAGTCTTTTGCCCAGCTCCCTACTTTGCTCAGCTTCCTGAGATTTTCAGGGGCCTGCCATGGATGTGAGAGCAGAGTGTCAGCCAGATGGTATACAAGTAGGATATCAACTCGTAAAGCATCCCTGGCCTGCTCTTGAGTTGTCCTAGGTAGGAGTGATGGGAAAATGAACTTTGCAGCCGCAGCGAGGCAGCACGTCAGTCAAAACAAAAGCACATTCCCGCCATATCTCTGTCAAGGCCATCTCCATGGTCACCCATAGTGGCCAGAGGGGAATGATCTCTACAACCTGTGAAATTGCTTCGTTGGGGAATGTGACTGATGACACATCTTGAGGGGAGTGGAAAAAAGGGTCAGAGTCGGAATGTAAATTAAGTAGGGTCAGAATTGGCTTCACTTGGAATGTGCCAAACATGAAACTCCTAATAAATAACTTTCTTTTGAAGTTTGGCTCGAGGCTCATGAATTAATTAGGGCATCGGTCAGGGCCTTGACATACAGTATTACACCAGGACAACCTGAACAGGCTGAAGCAGGTAGCAGCCAAAAGTTGATGTCTCCTTGGGAGGTGGAATAATGAGGGAGTGGCAAATGGTAAGCATTGACAAGTGACAGACTGAGTGTGAAGTTGTGTGTGTGAGAGAGAGAGTGAGTGAATATGTAGACAATTTGGAATCCTCTTACTTGAGTGAAAGTTGAAAAGAGGGGACAAGTGGGTTGGGTACCACTTTGCTGGCCAGTTTAAACATTTTTAAAAGTATCTATTGCCATTTGTTAGAAAATGCCCTGTGGAATTAATCTTTCATCAATCCTGGCTTTTCTTGCCCTTTTCGTAGCCTTCAATATAATCAATGGTATCTTTTTGGGTTGGCTTTGTGAAATATAATGAGAGGCATGGTTTTACGTTGGTTTACCTCCTTCCTCCTGTGTAATTCTGGATTCATGACAATTGTGGCTAAGAGGGCTTTTGCTCCCCTTTGTGTTGTCCATCAGTTGCACCCCTTCCTGAATTGAAAGCCATTATTTTCATCAATCATATTCTGAACATGTCTCTTATGGACTACTGCAATGCACTCTATATAGGACTACTCTTGAAGAATATCTGGAAGCTGCAGAACTAAACGTTTTGAGTGCTTCAGTGGTTGAACACCACTACTACATGAACTTCATTGGATTCCAGTTTGATTCTGAGTCCAATTCAAGGTGTTGGTTATTACCTTTAAAGCTCTTTATGACATGGATCCAGGTTATCTGTCTTGTCCCTATTTCATCTACCCATCCTGCCTGTTCAAGCCTGGGAATTATGTTGCAACTTCTGTTGTTTAAAGGTTTTCGACTGGTGGGGTCTAGGAAGAGAGCCTTTTCTGAATGCTCCTCACCCTATGGGAAACTGGTCTTCAGAAGTGGGTCAAGCCTCTACCCTTCGGGCCTTTTGGAAGAGCATCAAGATCTGGCTCTGCCAACTGCAAGTCTGGAGGTATTTGGTAATTTAAAGATGGTCCCTCCACTTTTCATAATTTTTATAATTCTTAACATTTTAAATATTTTTTAACCATGTCTCTTTTGATATTTTTTATTTGTAAACCTCCCAGTCTCTCTTAGGTAAGATGTAGAAATGTAATAAACAAATAATTGTGTAATATTAAATTGGGGTTATTTTTTTCCTATCAATTGGAAGAGAATAAAAAAAATATCTTGGTCCCGGATGAGCCAAGGTGGCGCAGTGGTTAAATGCAGCACTGCAGGCTACTTCAGCTGACTGCAGTTCTGCAGTTCAGCTGTTCAAATCTCACTGGCTCAGGATTGACTCAGCCTTCCATCCTTCCGAGGTGGGTAAAGTGAGGACCCGGATTGTTGTTGGGGGCAATATGCTGACTCTGTAAACCGCTTAGAGAGGGCTGAAAGCCCTATGAAGCGGTATATAAGTCTAACTGCTATTGCTAATGCTACCTTCAATGTACCTTGAATCAACCACTTTTTTACAGATCCAGACAATAGATTCAAAGGAAATAGTCACAAACTGTTTAAAAGTAACCATGGTGTTTCTTTAGAAAATGTCCAGTGCAATGGCCTGATCTCAGTAAGAACCACAGCTGAACTCCAGGAAGTGGAGGCGTAAGAAAATGAGAAATTCTTACTATCCAACTTCAAGATTGATTAAAGATCATGTAGAATTTAGGAGAAAGAGGTCCAGAAGGATGTTGGTCAAGCAACAGATCACTTGAGCAGTTTGTACCATTATCACATAAAATAAACACTTACTTCTAGCAGTCGATTGATGTGCACTGTGTGGTGATAAAGATAATGCTTTCTAGCCAAGACAAATGTGAAAAAGAACTTTATAAACATTACTGCCAACAGACATCATGCAAAAATAATTTCTACTAATCTGGTAAGGAAAACATTGAGCAGTTAAAATATAAACAAATTAAATGCATTACATTATCTGTTATGGCACTAAAATCATCTGGGCTTGAAATTAAGATTGGCAATCCATGACTGCATTTGGCAAAGAGAATATTAACTATTAATTGTTCAATTTTGCAATGACCAATCAGAAGTGGCATTGTTAATAACTTTCTTTGTGCAGTCCCTGAAAGGTATGCTTTGCAGCTGCTTATAAAGTTTCTTTAAATTTGAATGGAATTTTCCAGACACATAATCAGCCTAGTTGTTTTGATTCCTTTATTTTCTTTCAAAATTGCTATTCCAAGTGAGGCAACTATAATAATGCCATTTCATCTTTGTTTTTGTATCAGTTAAATTCTTCTTCAATGATTGCCAGGTCTTGATCTTATGGATCACAGAGCTGCACTTCTTTACAAAATGCAGCTGCAAAACAGGAGAGAAGATAAACTAGATGAGAGACAGATCAAAGAAATATCTACCTTATTCATGTTGACAAGCTGTGCTTGTATTGTGGTGTCAGGTTCTTCAGGTCACAAGGGTGGAAAGTGGTTGCATTCAGAATATTTAAATTTTCAGTTTCGATAGTTAGAAAGCTCAGGTAATAGGCAAGATGTATTTCAATAAAAAGACAGATTATTTTTCCAGATTGCAAAATCTGTTCCGGCATGATTGCTACTGAGGATTTATTCAACTGTTCCATCTTCATGCATGATTATAATATTATCTGATGATGGTGGTAGTGATGATGATAGTGGTGATGATGAAGATTTTCCAACCAGAGAATAGACAGAAATTCCAAAAGTTTAGGAAAGAAATGAGAATATGGACATCTTTGTTTTTATCCATCTGCTTAAGATCTGATGGAGTTGGCTTACTCCATGTGCTATTAGTAAGTAGTAGCATCTTGTGGATGCTTGGAATCAGGTGGTCTCTGTGGCCATGCCTCCTATCTAAAAAGCATTCCCCGTGAAGTCCTCCACATCATCCTATTTATTACTATTATTTGCACTTGCTTTTTTGTTTATTATTTAATCTTAATTATTTATATTTAGTAAGTAGCCTATACTTATGATTTAGAAAATGATTGAGAAGATCTATACATTTAACTTGAATTAAATTCATTTGAAATTTTGAAACTGAATCCTGGAAGAACCAAGACAGACAAGAGGATTTTATTTTTTGCACAATGTATAATTAAACTTTGGAATTAACTACCGGATAAGGAGTTGGAAGAAGTACCATAGGCAATGATAGCAGGCCAGTGTTTATGCATCTATTTGCTGGATCTCAAGTGTGGTAAAATATAAGAAACTTGGATTCAGCCAATCGTCCTTTGAAGCGAACCAAACTTCAAAGCAGCACATCTTATGATAGTGTTCCATTCACTCAGGAACAAAACAGTTCTAATTTATGATGTTTCATTCATTCAATTTCATTCATCAGAACAGACTACAAAAAGAAATTCTGATGAATGAAAAAGGAAAACAAAACACATAGAAGAATTACCTTGTTCTAGAGTGAAGGGAACCTTAGCAGAAGATGTAGTGCTACCTACCAGCTTGGCTGGCTTCAAAGAAGGATTGGATGAATCTATAGAAATCATGAGGATCATCAACTATTGGCTTTTTTCATGGTGATTAGCTCTGATGGTATCTGGTAGAAGAGTAGTGGACTTCTTTGTTGGCAGACTGCTGGCCTACATGGACCAAGGGTTTGATCTAGCAGGGTATTGCTTATGTTCTTATTACAGAAGGAACATTGTACATTAGCTCCTTCTCCCAACTCTAATGTGCCAAAAAGAGCTGCTTAATTTAATTTAGTTTAATTTTAATAATTTAATTCTGTTTAATTTAATTAAATATGTTTGATGTATTTCACCTCATTTTGGAAACTCACATTTATTTTCACTGTTATGGCAGCTTAGTCTGTGTTGGGAACAGAACTGCAACAGTAAGACCAATTGTATTGCTGGCATTTATGCTTTGGAATCACGCTCCTCATTTGCAAAGATAACAAATGCATTCTAAGAGGAGACAAATAAGTGAGTGGCAGAACCCAGCTGACAGTTCACTGAAAGCCATTAACATTCTTGGAATGATATTTAAATGGAGAGAAAAGAAAAGAGCTTTCCAACTGCAATCCTTTTTATTAACTCGGCATTCCAAGTTTGCTGATGAAAATTGGCTTGTGTCAAAATTAGCCTTAATGAAACAATGGCAAAATAATCCATTGGCCCAAATGTGTCTTTGTACCAATCCAACTCCCATTTCTGAAACCACTCTTACAAAAGTATTGTAGGTAGATGGCAGTGCAATGTAGGTAAAAATCAAGCTAAATGACAACTTAAAAATCCCAAAGGCTTGTGCAGCAAGAGATACAAGGCACTTACCATTCAAAAGCTGTTGTGTTTTCTTCTCTGACATTCCACTTAAAGTTTGTAGTGGTTGCAAAAAGCATTCCAATTAAGGCAAATCTGCCAGGGTCTCTATGAACCCAAATAAGCATGAATGCTCCAGAGCCAATGCTAATTATCCTAATGAATCTGAATGAGGCTGCGAGATTAACACAAAGCATTTTGTTGTTGTTGTTGTTGTTGTTGTTGGCGTTGTGTGGTCTCAAAGGGATAAAGTGATGCAATTGTCTTTCTCTGTGATGACATTTCTCTAGTTCCATTTATGCTCTCATTATCTGCTTTATGCTTTGATGTTTAGTGATGGAGAGGGGCAATACCCCAGAGTAAACAGGCAGGTGCTGTCCTAGATTTGAGTGCTACCTCCTCTGAATTCATGTTAAAAAGAAAAATAGAAAGTAACTATCTGAAATCCAGGAAAAGGCTGCAATCCTATATTGGACATTCCAGGGCAATGCAAAAGTTACACTTGGTTCCCCTCTGGATGTGAACTAACTCCCAGAATGTTGTTGTCTACATGACCAGAATTCCACACAGCAGGATAATATCCCAAATGAGAAAGGGTGAGCTACATGATAAGAAGAAGAAGAAGAAGTCTATAATGAACCTTAATTCTGAGTACACAGATATAGGCTGAGTGCACAACTAATAATAAGAACAATGATAAGAACAATATAGGCTGTTTAGAGCAGACACCATTCTCTGCCACAGGGTTCTTTAAGCTATTTGGGGTGACTGTCTTTGAAGGTCATCCAGGTCATAATTGTCCAAAAGGTGCTTTTTCAAAAGGCAACTGGACTCTTTTTTCTTTGAGGAAGATGCTTCTCTTGTCATCAGGAAGCTGCTTCTGCAAAGAAAAAGCACTCTAGTTGCCTTTTGAAAAAGCTCCCTTGAGACAACTTGGGGTAGAATTTGGAGTTATACTGTTCGTTTACTCTATAAGAGATTTTAAATTTTTTTTATGAGTCCGTAGTCCCTATTTAGGGTAGGGAAAGGGCAATTGGATGGAGCTGAATGTTTACTGGCTGGATATCATTTTTGGTGCCTATGTGGAATTTGCAGAAGATATTTTTAAAATTTGCATTTAAAATCTCCCACTACATAGGATTGAACTCTCAACCTTCCAAGTGGGAGGCGAGCATCTTCAACACTGGCCACCACACCATTCCTACAAGAAAATTCAATAATGCCATAAAATCTGCTACAGAATTTCAGACTGGAACAGTGAATCTTTCAACTTTTCCTAAAACCAATGCACCAAAAGTAAACTTTAGAGTCTTGAGATTCAGGTCAGGAGATTGGTTGGAGATATGAGGGACAGATATCATGAACAATGATTTAACAAACCACAGTGGGAGCTGTAGTCCCCCAATGCTCAAATAGCAACAGATTCTCTAAAAAAAGAAAAGAAATATGGCATATTGAATTTACCACAACCCACCTCAAGGCTATAGTTGCTAGCCTGTGCTTTGGAGAGCTTTGCAGTTCTTGAGAAAATTATCAAATATTTTGCAGTGAGGTTACTAATGTATTACCTTCCCAGAGGCTCATTGCAATCAAACCTGTGTGAAAAGAATTTCTCTGAGTATGGAATATTGACAAGCTACAATAATAAAAAATGTTCAAATATCAAGTAAGGCAACATAGAGAAGCTCTGATCCTTTAGTAGTTGTGGAATTACATTTCCAGCCTAGCCAAATATAAGGGCTGCTGAAATTGCCCTTCAAGAACATCTGAAGACTCACTTGTTTCCATCTCTCATATGTAGAGATATGATTGCTTGCCAAGACTACATAGAGTTTGTATTTTGGAAAACATGCAAGCCTTATATGTAGCTTCAGATGGGACAATAGCCATCACTTTCATCTTATCTACCTTCTATCCAGGAATATCCATGGATATTTTATAAGAAACATATGTGAACAAGGCTGAGGAAATAAACTGAAACACTATGGTTTTAACCTAGTAACTTTTCTAGCAAGATCCAGGATGTCATCTAATTTACTGCATAAACATAACACCATTGATCTGTCATCAAGATTCCCAAAACTTTTTTCCCTCATGAAAGAAGCTTCTGTTTTCCTGCCTCATTCTCAGGATGTTTTTATATGGATTGCCCTCTTTCAGGATGACAATATCTGCAGGAAACCTGAGATGCAGCACATTTTGAGAGAGAACATTGAATAATGCCTGCAGACCCACACACACTGTAGTTCCATCCATCCATCCATCTGTCCATCTATCCGTCTATCATATCTATCTATCTATCTATCTATCTATCTATCTATCTATCTATCTATCTATCTATCTATCATCTATCTATCTATCTATCTATCTATCTACCTACCTACCTACCTACCTATCATCTATCTATCATCTATCTATCATCTATCTTCTATCTACAATCTATCTA